>NC_071403.1:79219611-79402111 GCF_017976375.1 Cuculus canorus
TGGATATTTAGGCCTTTCAGGCTGAAGTTAGCAGACAGTTAGGCATGTGTCTAATATCATCTCTGCAATGTGACTGTGGAGGGACTGTTTAAAGATAAGCACATGTCTAAATGCTGTGCTGAATTAAGTCTCAGTAACCATACATTCAGAAGCTGGCTTTAAACAAACTGATTTTAGGCAAATAAAGAATTGCCTTGGAATAAAAAACCAGAGGACAGAAAGGTATTTACCAGGTGTCACAAACACCCTGTGAAAAGAATAGATTATTTTTAACAAAATTACTCAACATATGGCTGAGGTATCTGGAACAATTGTGAGAATGGAAGACAAACAAGAAATATTTTTGTAACCCATCATATGGCAACTTTGACAAGTTTGAAGAGATGTAATACACCTTTAGCATTGCCTTTTAAAAGGCTGGTCAATGATAAATCAGCAGCTTTTTTCCATAGCACAAACACAAAAGTATCATGTTTTCAAGAGGAGAACATTAGGCCAGCCTTGCCTTGACCCTCCAGTTTGCCTGGCCTAAAGAAAAGCAATTTTCAGAAAGGACCTGTGACCAATAATAAAACAGCACAAGGCACACAATTCCATAAATAGTTAAGTGAAATGAAATGAGAGTGAAAGCAAACTGTAAGAATATCGTGTTTCCAACTGTAATGTGGGCATTTATATGCAATACTTAAAAATGTTTAAAGAAGTTAAATTATCCAGCCCCATTATCCTGATGTTCGAATTCCACACGTGACTCGACTTTGATGGAGCAGTAGAAATGTGACACCTCTTCAGAAAGCACCCTGGGACAGAAGCCAAAGGGACAGATCCCAGCAGGGTGTTGAGGGACAGGCAGACCAGGAGCAGCTCTGGGACACGGGGGATGGAGCTTATCCTGGGGAAGAACTGCTCAAGAGGGAAATTACAGAGCCATTTCATAAAACACCATTAGGGTCCCATAAACCACCTGGTAATGCATGGGATGGTGGGCCACTCACTTTTTATGCCCAAAAACCTGCTGTCCTGATGGGTAGTGAGGCCGGAACTCCCGCACTACCTTGTTCATTCTCTTGCTTCCACCACCCACTCACTGCATGACCCCGCCAGCATTCATGATACATTGTCCCGTCACCCTCACCGTTTACAGCAAAAAAGCTATTTAGCCAGTGCCTGCAACCCTTCAGCCTGCAATGCCTTGACAGCAGAGGTTATAGGAAAAAAAAAAAAAAAAGAGAGGGAGAGAAAGAAAGAACAATGTGCAATCGGCGCTGCATTAGAGATGGAAAAAGTACTTAAAGCCTGCAACATTCATCAAGGCTGAATACATAAATGCCACATTTTGAATAAGCCAAGCAAAAGACAATGACAAAGGAAAGGCGCGTTGCTTCAGGAATCTCTATCATTTTCATTTGCTGCTGTCAGGAACCTGTTTTTTGCCTCTCACTCTATCAGCCATTATAGCATTAATGAAGTAACCTCACATAGTTATTGACTGGCTTGTCAGAGTCCCTGCCTGATCCCTTAATAGAAACCATTGGTCTTCAGTTAAAAATGGGGTGAGCTGGGAGGTGCTGTGGGCATGTGCTGAATTTCAAGTGCACTCCTGAGGTTATCAAAAGCCATGAAATGCAAATTATTATATTTTTTAAACACACAGATTTCATGCAACTGAGCATATAAAATTGACTAATACTGTACTTTATGCATTCCTAATAATGTTTCCAAATATGCTCTGCATATGATCTTTCCCCAGAAAGTTGTGGGTGGTATTTGAATAAGCAGAAATGGGCCTAGTTTTATTTTGTGAATAGTTTCCTGGATGTTGCAAGTCTCTGTTCCTTCTAATATAAGGTAATGTTTATGCACTGTCTTTTCAAACAACATGGGTAATCCTTTGTCTGAATTTCCGTCTCAGATCAAAATCATTTTTCCTTCACAATTTTTTTTCCTCCTTTCGTAAAACATCCTTAGACCCAGAACTAGTATATTCTCATTTACTAGAATTGAGGGTTCTTTTCCCAAGAGGTAATAAACCCAGAGAGCAATCTAAAACAGAGTTGTTAATTCCAGTACCATCACACCATTGCCTGCACAACCGGTGCATTACTGAATCAGCCCTGGTTGACAAGTAATCAGTACCTGCACAATATCTGCACAGAGCGGGATGCGAGTGCATCCTCACACTCTTGCTTGTTGACAACAAGGCATCCACAAAGTGTTTGCCAGCTTGCAGTTTGGTATGTTGCACTAGTGAGGAAAAGCTACTGGGTCATCTTTTGTAAGCTCCTCCAGGTAGGAGGTGGGGCCTCTGGTATGATGATTTTCATTATGGCTCTTAACACAATGCCCAGCTGTGTGCTTTGCACATCTATTATCAGCTAAATTGTGGCCCAAGAATTGCTAAGTCCTCTCGTTACATAACGCTCCCAAATCCCTCAGCCCTGGCCTGTGTGAAACCTACTGTAGTCAGTAAATTCAGTTGGTTTTCTGGAGTCAGGCTTCACTCACAGGTAAAATTTTAAAGCCTTTCATCAACCAGATAGCCCAAATAAACATACTTCTTCTCTGTCTTTCTATTCAGGAGAGTCTCAAAGGTTAAACATTATGCTGATTTTGAAAACATTAATGAGAAACCTCACGTCTCACTCAGCATAGACAGTAGCTAGAGGAATAGTTGTTCAGCCAGACCTGATTTGAGATTGTTCAGACCTCCTGGGTCTGTAAAACTGGGTTGGTGATCTCAGAAGAAAAGGCTCCCATAATAATTGTGATCTTCTCTCATTTCTGATTGGGCTAAAAATTCTCTGAGATCAACTCTCACGGCACTTCCACATCCCTGGTCTGAAATTAGGCACATTTTTCTTAATGAATACTTTGTTTGTTGATTTGGTGACACTTTTTCTGAGTCTGAAATATTATGAAATTGTTTAATTTCCTCCCTCCCCTCCTTTCCCCAATTAATTATTTGCAGCCTGTTTCCCTATGTAAAAGACATTCCTTACGTAAAAATGTTTCATGTGTAGCACGTTATGAGTGTCTTTCATTTAACCTATTTCCAAAATATTCCCTTAGCCTTGCACACCGTGCCCGCAGCACACTCACTCTTCCCCCCATATGGTCCTGGGAGAAGCACAGGGCACTGTAAAGCCTCAGCTGCTTCAAAACCAGGGCAAGGAGATTTGCAAAAGTCTTTGAGGGGTTGACATTATCACCCCAAAGTGTGTGTCCTCCAAACTGGGACATCCCAAGGTTGGTTCCCAAGAGTTACGTCACCTCCCTGCAGTGGGTACACATTAGGACGTATTTCCAAGGCTGTCTTCGCAAGGAAGAGAGAGTTGGCTAAAGCATTCAAGATTACAATGAGCCATGCCGCTCTCCCAGCTGGGTTGGGAGACCATCTTCTATGATAATAAAATACTTATTGTGGGCTGTTACCCACAGCTGCTTCCCAAAGCTTAGCATCCTGAGCACCCTTGAATGAGAACTAAATCCCAGTTGTCATCATAGTGCAAGACAAGCTTCTTCTGCCTGAAAATAAACAAGTTGTATATGGGGGGGGGAACATAACACCTCTTTCCAGTTCATTCAAGGTCCGTGATAAAATAAATGGGACCACAAACCCTCTGTTCTCCACCAAATTCCAGGAAAATTTTAGGTTGTTGGTTTTCAGTCCAGTGCAAAGCCTGAGTAGCCAACGAACAGCTTTTAGGTTTGCTGTCAGATCTGTACTCCAGTGAGCATCCATACTAACAGTTCAGAAATGGGCAGAGCAGGCGGGCAGGGGCTAACAGTTGTTTAGGTTCTCACTATCCAGAGTTATTTGTCCATCTCTACTTGTAAGCTGTGTTATCTGTGGTGATTTTTTTTTTTTTGTTTTAATTTTTGTTCTTTTTCCTTTTTCCTTCAGGACACATTGATGCCATGTTTGCAGCACGAACTCCACAAAACATCACTCTTGCCCATAGCTCCCTGCTCTGAAGCAGTGCGGCAATGAGCGGCCCATACATAGAACATCACTGCCAGGAACTCATCAGTTCTGATTTTCTAATTGTGCTTAATGATTGCTGAAAGGAACCAAACAATCACAAGTGAACTTCAGCTTCCCTGGTAATTAATATTGTTATTATAGAATTGTTAATTATTATTAGACTCTGGCAATCTCTGAAGCATCAAAGATTTTGAACATCTTCAGGAACATATACAGCCTGCCCAACTCTTGTTTCATGGTTTCAGCTTTGTCCTTATTTTGATTGTGCTACTGACTATATGCCTGACCTGGTATGAGCCCAAAAGAGCCTCCTAATTGCTTGCAAGAAATTCTGCTCATTTCAGACATGCATAGATTCAGTCTTGAGACAATCTTTGTTTTGGGGACATGCTCTGTGGTTCTAGAAGAAACGCACACAGCTTTAGTGCATTGCAGCTGCCACGATAAGCAATATCCAAGCAAGAGCTGCTTGGTGGTGTGGTGGATTTTCATGAATGGTGCAAAACTGAAATTATTCTTAAAGGTTGCTAAACAGCAGATTTGCAATTGCATTCGCTATATGCAAACAGGCCTTGTGTATCTTGTTGAGTGCAATATATTTGGCATGCAAAAGCTGTGTCTTCAGGGATTTTTTTTAAATAAGTAGTCTGGACGTATTGTAAGAGGCAAAGTAATTAGCATTCACTCAGCCCAGCAGGGCAGCAATTTAAACTTTTACAAGGAGTCAAAGTTCAGGATGCTGCCCTGCCATCAACTTTCTACATACAGAAGGGATACAGACTGGAATATCCAAATGTTTCAAGATACTCTGGGTTATTTGAAACTCCAATAGACACATTACTATGGGGAAATTGCTTAATCTGCTCCAGGATTTATTGTTATTGTACATTCACTATGGAGGTCTTAGAGGGTCAGAAAGGGCTGGACTCAGTGCAAGTATTTCATAACATATTAAAATTTTTCTGACCGTACCTTTAATCCTCAAAATCATTACATCCTATTTTTATGCTGATATGCATATAAAAACACTCCACAAAATGAACCTGTATTTACACCCTGCTCAAAATAATCCCATAGAATGGGGAAATGAGAGAGGCAAAGCACTCTGCTGCTCACTTAGGTCCAGGAAAAGGCAAGTTTGTTGCGTATAAAGCCAATAAATACAAAAGTCAGAAGGAGGAAAAAAAAAAAAACAACAAAACCCAGCCCTACTGTGTTGAATTGATTTAAGAGTAAGTGTGTGCTGACAGAGAAATATTTTTTTTTTCACCCATTAGGCAGTCATTTTTACAAATGTACGATGTGAGTACTGATTAGAGCTTGCAGAGAAAAGAGAATTCCTCCACCCTTCTTTTTTTTTCTCCATTCATCCCACTCTTCACTCCCCATGGCATGACTTTCATGCCTCATCTGCTCTGGGTGCCTAGTGGGGAGGAGAAGAACCCCACCTCCACTGCAGGGAAGAAAATCCAGTGTCTCAAGACTCATGGGAGGATAGCATTGAGGGTTTTGGGAAGGGACAGGGGTGGACCACAGCTGGTGACAGGACAGAAAAATACTTTACCTCCCATGACATAATTACTCCAGGGCTTTTCAGTGGGAAACCAGTATCAAGGTTTTCTTTTCTTGTGACCCCACCCTCGGCTTTTGCTTTTATGAGCAGGTAAAGCTAACTAGAAAGAAGAGACGAGAAGGAAATGTATAACACATTCATTTTGTAGATGATTCACACACATTGAAAGCAAAACAACTGGAGCAGGAAGGAAAACTGGGTACCACAGATCTAAATATAACAAAAAAAACTGGGCGAAAAAACGTCTCATCTACTCACCCTCAAAAGTATCATCATTATTCTGCTGGCTTTACTCAGTGAAATATGTTGAAAAATTTCATTATGAGTTTTGGTGGCATCTTTGCACCTCAGAGAAATAAATTCAAAAGCAAAAGTATAAGCACAAGGAAGTGGTACATCAAGATTTTAGGCCTTTTGCATTAATTTTGTGTATTTCCCACTTTTATAGATTTACAAATAAAAAAGAAAACACGAACACCTTGTTTGCAAATAAAAGTATCATCTCCCAAATTCTCACTACACATTATTTCCCAAGCAAAACAATTTTGAACAGGAATAGTTTAGCTCCTTTCCCATCTCAAGAAGACCTAGTTACGGGTATTGCCTCACAGCGGATATGCTGGGGACAATGATAATACTGTGGAGAAACAACCCTCTGCCTCCCTACCTTCACTTCACAGACAAAGGCAATTTTGGCCTTTCTCTCCTTACGTAAGGCGGGACAAGACTTTAAACAACTTTTCTCAGTTAGTAATTCAGGCTGCCCCGTGACTACAGGAGGAGATGGGGATGGGCAAACAGGTGTTTTGTTTCGTTAAGGTACCCCGCAACGCTTCCTCCTAAAATGAGACTGACTTGTTCTCCCCGCATCCCCCAATGCAAATTTGTACCAGCTTAAGTCATTAGGAGGCCCAAAGACTTCATTTCTTTTTCCTCTTCATTTTAAACCTGCCAGTTTCTCCTCACAGGTGAAATACTGCAGGAGGAGTGTTATGAGAAAGCAGACTTCCTAACTATTTAGACATTAGTCCAAATTAAGCACAGAGGGAAAAAATTAATAAAAAATACTAATCATATGAGATTTCCAGGCTTGTTGCCTCCAAGAAGTTTGAAGAGATCAGACACCTGTCTGACAGCTGATCAGTAGCACTTTTGGAAACTGTACCAGATCAACAGGATTTTGTCCATCAAGGTGGATACAAGCACCTGGGGTGTAGGGAGCCATCACCCTGCTGTCCCTTCAGAGAATCCTGAACCCCAGAGCTGAGATTTTTTAGAAACGAAGCAAAAGTATTTTCTTTGCCTTCATTATGGCCTATCCCTATCAGAAGTTTAGACAAACTCTTACTCCTAAATTTTCTTCTTTTTTTCTGACACTGTGCATTTTCTAATTGAAAAGAGAGGTAACTTGTTTTAGTGTCACAGGCTTTAATTAAGCATAGTTTGTCTAGAATAGCTTTAGGGTTTATTTATTATTTATTAAAGAAAGGTTAGTTATTTATTGGGGGGGAGACACATCTGTAGTTGCAACTTCATGGAATAAATCACACAGCCCATCACTCAACCTGCTTTACGACATTAGTGGATTACTATCAGGGATAGGAAAAACATTTCTTTTACTGATAAAGTGTTGCACAATAAGGATATTTACTGGTTGTTTCAAGCCTCCCTTGAAGCCATGGTTGCTTCTGATCACTATTCAAGAGCAAGGCATTAGCTTTGTTTAAGAGGACAAAAGTAAACCATAGGTCTTATTTTGTACTTCAGATGCAAGAGTGCTCCAATATGACCATGATTGGCACCATAAACAGCGCTGCATGCACAGGAGAGAACAGGCTGCTGAAGTCTCCACCACACACATTTTTCCACCCCTTCAGCAGAGAAGAAGACACACTACCACGATGAGTCCTGATGCAAAGGGACTCGCACATAGGGAGGCATCCTCCAGGAAGAGATAGGATGTGCCACAGACCAGCTTCTCCTGCAGTGAGAAGCCCCCTGCAATGAGGGGACTATTAAACAGCTGTTTGAGGGCAGGGGCCTGTAAAACCATGCTAAGTCATATTTTTACCCTTTTTTTTTAATTAAAAAAGCTTTAACTTTCCCCTCACCACTTCTGGGCTGAATTGGTTTGATCCAGAGAGGTAGTTACGCATAAGAGCAACCACTTTATATTGAATTAGGGGATTTCTCATGCAACACATCTCACCAATTACAAGGCACGGATGCAATTCTATGATTTATAATACATTATACTGTTAAGTAATATAACATTATAGATACAATTTGTACCTATCTCTCCATGGATTAGAGAGGTGGCACATGAAGTGTGGATCATTAAACAGCAGAGCAAGGCCAGGGGCCAAGCACTTCTGTTTAACAAGCTGCTCCAAGTACCACCTCTCTAATCCATGGAGAGAGAGAATAAATTGTTCCTGTATCTTGTTATAAATCATGTTCTTTGGATTTTTCTTTTTTCTTTTTCTTTTTTTTTTTTTTAAATTTTTAAAAAATAATATTTTCTGCTTAGGGCCATCTCTTTCCAGGGCTGAGCTAGTTTAAGCTGAAGGCACTTCTGCTCCTGAAAGGGTCTGAAGCCAGATCACATAATTTACAATCTGGCCAAATTTGGGGGCTGAACAGGGGAGCAAGCCAGCTGTACCTTCCCTCTGGATGAGTGAAACTACTCTCCTGGCCTAGCCAGGCCAGGTCTTTCGGTGGCCAAAGCACTCACGTGTCCCAGTTGCAGTGACATGGCTGGAGCTCAGGCTGCCAGAGATGATAACCAGCTCCAAACTGCCTCAAGTGAACAGGTAGTAAAAGGCAAGCATGGTCTAAGAGGCAAAAGCTTCAGCTACATCCTTGCTACATCAAGAAGGTGTCTTCTGGGAGCCCTCAGCAGCCCATCAGCACAGAGTCTGCATGACACACATCCAACACAAACCCCACCAGCAAGCCTCTGGGTGACACCAGTGCTTTCATGAGTGGTAGCCTTCATGAGTGGTAACACCATGTTTGCAACCTTTACGTTACCCAAGGCTAGATAATCCTGTTGCTGTTTCCACAGGAAGTTGAAAAAGCAGCCATAGCCAAGTAAGCAGAGGTATTTGGAGGACAGACTTGACATGGTGGTATTTCAATGCAGAGTGTGCAAACTTGCTCCACTCAATGGCCTCCTGTAGCAACTAAAGGTGAGCTCTTTGACCTCTACCTCTTCTGTTTATATTACCTCTCTAGAGTCAATAAATGCAGATACAAAAAGTGGGCCCTACAGACAATACACCACTTTATATCATTGGCAGTAATATCAGGGTACCATCCATAATCTTCCAGGTTTATTACATTCCAGTATAATGCCCTTAATGATGACAATACCTTTCTATAGCAGTACAGTTGCTTGGGTCCTGAGGAGGGTAGCACAATGTAGGAAGTTGAAGATATAAGGACACTGTTAGGCTGCCTTATAGACCCCTAACTCATCATGTGACAAGTCATTGATTTCTATTGACAATTTCATTGTAATGTCAGAATGTAACCTGAATTCATCTTTCATCCACTTCAAAAGTAAACAATGGCCCTTGGAATAGAAGAAAGGACAGTACTAAAAACAATAACAAAAATAATTTAAAAATCCAGCTTTTCCTCAAAAAACAAATGGATAACCAAGATTGCTCAGCAGCTACATAGAGCAGAGCAAACTATTAATAGAGAACACGCAATTTGACAAATTCTATCATTGCTTCCATTTGCAAATTATTCACAAATCTACTGTCACTCATTCTTTTCAATTTATGAAACTATATTAAATTAGCATTATTCCACAGAAACTATTTTCAGCCTAAGAAAAATTTATGAGTGATATTTACAGTGTTTGCTGACAAGACATCATCACTTCAACCATGATAAGGTGCCATTGCTGTCCCCTGGCTTAACAAGCAGCTCTTAAATAAGTAAGGATTGCAGGAGACTATGATCAGCCCTTCCATGCTGTCTACATTTGAAAGAGAATATAAAAAGGAAAGGCTGGCAGGACTTGGCATTGGCACTACATTACATTTCTATTAATAAAGAATGGCAACCAGCTCTAAAATTCATGTGGATCTGTTATCTCTTCACACACACAAAGAATTTGTGTCTAATGGTCTACAATGCAAATGATGGGTCTAAGTCATTCCTTTTTCTGTGCGATTACCTCTGTGCCTCCACTTGTGTCTGGTTTTGTGTGTTTCTCTGCAGTAAAGAATGTGCAGTCATGTAGGATAAAGATCTAATTGTTAGCACGGTCCCTTTCTGCTTTTCTAGAGGCTGGACAGAAATACTTCACATGCACACAAAATGCAAACTGAAATTTGCCAATTTCTAGTTTTCAGCCACCTGTTGCTCTTTACCACTACTATTTAACAGATAGGAGTTTACACATGGTGCATGTTAGAAGTTTTATTGGACTCAAGGCTAAGACACCTCCAAAGTCCTTCACAAATATCAGACACAGTAGTAGACGGGAGCGCTGAAGTACAGATTTCCGCACCATGATGAAAAAGAAAGACTCTAGAGCTTAAAAAAAATATAATAAAAAAAAATTACACTACTTAATTTCACTTTCATGGGATTCAAATGATTTACAAAAATTCCCTAAGCAATTTTCCTGCAGCACAGCTCCCTAATGAGGCTGGGGAACCAGCTTGTCCTACACTATCACTAATAGCTAGTAATGGCTGAATGAAACTGGTGCAGGTCTGTGATGAGCATAAAAGGTAAACTCTTCCAACATGGAAACCATGCTAGTAAACCATGAAGTACCAAGCTGCTGGTCATAACTTAACCAACAGCCAACTGCTTTTTTCCCAAGATAGGCTGGGAAAAGTCTCTTAATTTTGAGGCATTTCTTTGGGGTATGCTAAGATAGAGACAGCACATCAGTTTGCGTGAAAGGGTGAGCAGGAAGGCCACCGAAACTCTGCCAACTCAACCAGAGAGGAGTGGTGTCCACTCAGCAGAAACTCATGGTCTTTCTAGGCCCTGCACCTACCATGACTGACGTAGCTTCCCAGAAGGAGCTCTGGTGGGAACACACCGTAACCCAGGTGTCAGGCTGCAGGGTATTCCCTACTCTTATGCCAGTACTGGACAGCAACTGTGAGTGTACCTGTGTGGCGTGGACCAATGTAGAGCATCTTCTCTCCTTAGTGACAGAGCTCTCAGAGGAGATGAATAGGTTGAGGAGAGAGGCAGACAATGGAATAATACCCTACCTTCCATGAGGCAGGCCAAATAGGCAGGCAGGCTGTATGATGCAAATGATTCCCTATCTTCCCTCCAGCTGGTGGAACACAGTGACTTAAGAGCTAAGAAGGCAATGATAACAAGCTTCTGCCCAGCCCAGCAGGAGTGTCACCTCTGTGACTACCCCAAAGAAGGAGTAATCCAAGAAGGGCAACGAAGCTCGTGAAAGGTCTGAAACCCAAGTGTTAGTAATAGTGGCTGAGGGAACTAAGGCTTGTTTAGTCTGGAGAAAAGGAGGCTGAGGGGAGATCTTATTGTTCTTTACATGAAATGAAACAGTAGTGAGGTGGGTGTTGGTCTCTTCTCCCAAGTAACAAGTTGTAGGACAAGAGGAAATGACCTCAAGTTGTACCAGGGGAGGTTTAGATTGGATATTAGGGAAAATTTCTTCACTGAAAGGGTTGTGAAGCGTTGGAACAGGCTGCCCAGGGAAGTGTCACCATCCCTAGAGGTGTTTAAAAGACATGTAGACGTGGTGCTTGTTTCAATAAGTTATTTAGGAGATTGTTTTAAGTGGTTATCTTCAAACAGCCTCAAAATGAATAAATGCTGAGGAAAACATCCAAAATTACCCCTTGCCATAAGACTTTTTGGCATTAATACTATTTCAAGATATTTCTTTATACTGTCTTAGACAACCAGGAAGAACAGGGTAGAAATGCTTCATTAGTCTACAGAGAGGTATATAAAAAACCAACATAGCCTTTACAAAAAGGAGGAAATAAACCAAGTAAAAAAAACCAATGAGGTGTTTCCTGATAGGGAATTCATATGCCTTTTAAAACATTACCTTACGTGTTGTTCGTCTTTTCTGTTCAAGTGACATCATCTCATCAGATATGGTCCATCTAGCTAACTCACAAGCAAAAATCAGAGAGTCATCCTGGGATCTTGTCATATCAACTCACTCAGGGAGAATAAACCTGACAGTGCCTGGGATGTCTTGGCAAGAAGAATCAACAAAGAGCCACCAGGAAGGGAAGCAGGGAAGAGATGCAGGGAAGAGATGCATCTTGATAGACTCCTCCTCTCATTCTTCTCCAACCTCCAGGCCCAGCTGGACTTAATGTCCCAACTGCTCTCCCTATTAGGACGGGGAATGTGGGAAGTGCACGGCTGGCAATACACCCGACAAGCCTGAAAGGATCTGAGAACACCCTCAGGTTCACAAGCACCCAGAGTTTGCCAAATCATTTCAGCTCATCTCTAATTGTCAGCGATCTCTAATAGCTCAGCAGTGTGGCTTTGACATAAGGATGAACAGAAGGGTTGTTACTGGCTAGTGATAGAAGAGGAGCTTCTGGTCCAAGGAAGAAAAGAATCTTCCATGGCAGAAGGAGAATCTTTTTTTTTCCTTCCCACATAGTCTATGCTATATGGAAGGGTAAATGACAGAAGACAAAGAGACTACACAAAGGATGTCCGTCAGCTTAAACTTTTTCTAGTATCACTCTTAAGAAAATATTAAAAAAGGCTTTACTGTAGTGTTTCACTGTTTTAAGCATAACAGAATCATTTTATAATCATCTCCAAGACAAAAAAAAAGGCCCCACACAAAAAACTGAGACTAACCCTATAGCTCATGAACCAAGAGTGGGAGGAAAAAGACAGAGAGATGGCTATAGAACATGTTCTAACCTGTCACAGTGAGACAAGGCTCAACTCGATTGCTTCATTCAGTATGAGTGGATGCATGTTCAGATATGGACATTTTCTTACCATTAGTTGGAAAATGTTGGTAGGCACCAGCCCACAAAGCTTTGTCTGTGAAGTATTTTTTAGCTAGTAACACCACTGTGTTAGAGCATCCACTCTATTCACCAGAACTCTCTCCTTCTCCCCAGTGATCAAGTCAATGCTCAAAGGAACCCATTTTTTTTGTTGGCAGAAGATGTGAAAGCAAAAATGGCAGAGATCCACAACAGTCTTTCAGAAAATGACCTGTGGAATTGCTCTGAACGATGGCCGCATTTTATGCAGTTGTGTGTCAACTCAGACAGGAACTATTTCAAAGGTTATCATAGTTGATTATCTTAATTTGTTAAATAAAAAGAGTTACAGGCATAGTCTCTGGGTTTTTTATGTGTTGGACTTCATATATAGCACTATGCACAGCTATGACAGGACAGCAAAACTCCATTTGAGCCTTCATTTACAGGAGATGTATTATTAGATGGTGGCAGCTCCTTCTCCAGAGTACTTCCTTCTTGGAAGGTTGGCTCCTCTGACACCCAGCTCCACGGTGCAACTTTCTGTGTGCCAACTCGAGATAAATTTATGCAGATGAAAATGAAAAAGAGAAGGAAAAGAGGAGTCTACACTAAGGGCTAAAACTGCTCTAAGACCACGTCTTCTTGGATTAGGCAAAAATTCTGATCATTCTGCATTATTTCCATGAATAGCAGCCCAAGCCAATCGGACCTAAAAACACCCCAAACACATTTTCTGTTTTGGAAACGGTGTTTCGTTCATGCATGTCTGCCTGGTGATGCACCATTACAATTGTAATGTGATAGCTGTCAAACCTGCAAGGGTATTCTGCTCAGTGTACCTGGAATGCTAAAGGGGGACTGAAGAAGAATACAAGATTGAAATTAGTTTTACTGTATAGAAATGAGAGAAAGATTAATTCAGACCTGGAGCTAGAAGTTACTTGAGCTTCCCAAATGGTCCAGGGCTACCCCTGTTTTAGACTTATATTTTTGCTCAATATGACAACCAGCAAAAGCATCCTTTAGATTCCAGGAGTGACCTCAGTTACATGTTAGATCCTAGGATGGGGTCCAGGCATTTAGGTGGCAATTGCACCCACCCACAGAGGCAAACAGCTTTGAGACAAGATGTACCATAAACAGGGAAAATAAACCAACCCTAAATTAAAGTGCTTCCAACATAACACAATTACACTACATAATGTTTACTTATCTTATACACACTCAGAGAGAAGACAAATGTCTAGTAAAAACCACAATCCACTATTAAACAGCTATAAAATACTTTGCTGCCTTCCCATTTCAAAAGCTCCCATAGTATAAATAGTGGTCAAAAGTTCAGTGAACTGTCTTGTGGTCTGGTGCTCCATTCAAACCCTGCTATTTCCAGAGAGTCTCCTGACACCGTATCTAATTTCCAAAATGAATATGCTTTAATTTTCCTTCTTCATGCATTGTGCTTTTCCCTCATTTAAAACAGCAACAGCCTCTGGCAGTAAAGGACATCACATTTCTGTGCAAGATGAAGCTTTTTTCTCCCTATATGCAGGAGAATGGCATGGGTCAAGGGAGAAAAAATGTATGCAAAAAACATCACACCCCACTGACCCCAGTATATTTTACATTACAATTTTGCCATTTCCAATATAGCTTCATTTTGCAGTGGACCATATCAGCCATATTTCAGGATTTACAAAAAAGAAAAAAAAAATCAGTACCTGGAGCATTGTCTGCATACACCACGTCCTAATGCAATACATGGATTGTCTTATTAATGTGTAGTGTAGCTTGCAGAGAACACACAGTCATGCAGGGAATACTTATGCATGCTGGAGAGGCAGCACAGGTGTACCTATTGTGGATTTGTATGTACATTCAATTATATCTGCAGATAATACGCAAGTGCATTTTTATGTCTTAAAAAGCAGACTGCTATGCGCTCTAGGTGAAACTCCTGAAATCAGAAGGATTTTCAGTGGGGAGAGGGCTTTGCCATATAAGCCTTCCTCCCCTGAGACATTAAAGTCCCTGTAATGGTGCACCTGACACAGGTTCACGCATTCAAGCTGAGGTTGCCATGCTTTCAGTGGGCAACAAAAGTAGTTTTATCCCCTGGCATACATTAACAGGCCTCCTTCCAACTCTTAGCATAGGCAGAGACAATTCAGAGCCTGAGTCAAAAGGCACAGAAGGTTCTGGTAGTTTTCTAGTACTTTGCAGCCATCCTTTACCCTTAAGTGTTTTAACAAAGTTCAGCTGTGACCACAAGCTCACAAATTAATTTAGCTGGGCCATGTGAAGTTTGTGTTAATATTGCAGAGTTCCTCTAAAACTGTGGCAGTGTGGTGACAGATACACCTTTTATTCTCCCAACCCTTCTCCAAGACCAGATACACCAGGAAAAACATGAAGTAGAAATCTGGGTAATCTCTGTTTTAACCATGAGTAAAAACTATATACTCACTAGGAGCATTGTTTGACTAAAGGCCATAACAATTTTGACTGTGTACTGCAGACTATAATAGTACATTACAAACAAAATCATCACCCACTATTTTGACAGAAAAAATCCAAAGAAGACTCACTTTCTAAGAAGTACCAATTCCCACAAATCCTGCTGCTATTGACAGATGAGCAACCACTAAAAGACTCACAAAAGAGGCAATAAATGCATACAGGTGTCTAAAGGTTAAACTGTCAACAAAGCAGAATCGTATAATGGGGGGCAAATACAGGTGGGTAGAGGAAAAGAAGACAAAAAGTCAAAATCATCATCTTTCACACCAAGCAACTACTCCACCTTGCGACTGCCATGAAAAGGAGCAACTTCAGGTCCTATAACCATCAAGCATTCTCTGCTCATCATCTCAAACAAGCTTGAAGGAATGTTAAGCTACAAAGCTTTAAGACTTTAGGAATAGCAGAAAGACTTACAAGAAGTTCTGCGTAGCCCAAAACAAGGAGATCCTTGTGGTTGGGTGGAGATCTTCAGAGGGAATGTGAAGCAGCTGCAGTAAAGCTACATGCTCCAAGAGCAAACAGAAGATCAAGCCATGGTGGCAAGGGCTCATTGCTTGCCATTGCTCTACATCCATAACCTGCCAGCTCTGCCCCCCAAGCTCTGCCCCAGCATATCCTAAATCCTGGTGTGGATCTGCTTCTGGGGTAGATAAAGCCACTTTGAGTTATTTTAAAATCCTGCCCAGGGCATAGAGGACTGGCCAGAGCACTGTGGAGAAAAGGTCTCCTTTAATAGGAGGTAGCTGGAAGCCTTAAGACCTTGGGGATAAGAAGTGGGGACTGTCTACTGAAAAGGAACCTAAAAGCAATTACAAGAGCAGCGAGTCTTTTTGTTATTTTAAGTAGAAAGGGTAAAACATGCAATATTTTCTTCATCTGTTAGCTCTCTTAAATGTCACAGAGAAGCATCCTGTTGCCTGGCAAGTTGTGGACTCGGGGCTCAACAGGTTTGCTTGCTCATTGTCAGCATTTACCTGAACTGTTTTTTAATAAAAGCCTTTGAGGAAAGGAAATCTCCTGCATGAGGTGAGGCATTAGAAACCTGAGTGGAGGCCTCTGAGAGTTGCTGAGCTATTTAGTGGCAGTTGATTGCGTCCCTGATACATCCCACTCCTTCATAATAGCAAATCCCCTCCATGACGCTCTGCACAGGATCTGTTTTTCTGTATGTGGTTATTGGATGGGAGCCTCATGTTAGTGTTTACCTCCACAGTCTCAAGAATTTCAGTATTTCTCTGGCAAACATTGTTGTGTTTCAAGTGGCCAATTTAAGCAAACTAGATGTAGTTGAGGGCAGAACTTGGTCCTTTCTATATCCATCCAGGGCTTCGAACTTATCAAAATGAACTTGGATTTCATGAAATAAAAATAATAATCACAATGTTCCCTTTGGCTGAAGAGCACCAGTTCCATCAAAGTACTGATTATTGGAAGTTCAACTGCTAATGGCAAGCTATTTTGTAAAGGGAAAAGTTTGGAAGCAAACTACGGGGGAAAGAATAGATATTAACAATTTTTAAAGTAATTCTGTCTCAGGAATTATTTTTCTTTTCTTTCATTATTCATGATGAGTTTTTTGCTTCAAGGCCAAGTGAATCAGAGGGCCTGATCCATCCAAACTTTCTGAACAACGCAGCCCAGCCGAGTATATAAACAATAAAAGAGTCCAAATAGAAAGAAAGGGAAAAAAAAAAATAATTTTAAACAGTGGCTCTAAGTACATGTGCGAAAGAATAATTTTTCTGACTGGTTCATTTCCCAGTACTTGGTCCACTGTGCTCCTATGCTAGTGGGAGATCTGCAGTATGAGAGTCCTAATAAGCAACTCATTTCTTTTGCTGTTTCTCTATCCTTGCCTCTCCAGCCTCTAAAGCCAGCTTGGTGGTGTCGAACCTCTTGGGCCCTGAGCGATCAAAGGAAGACCACTTCATTTTCCTTTCTTAGCTCAATTCCAGAGCCAATGCAAACTCAGTAGCTTCACTCATAACTTGGCCTTTTGCCGTTGAAGGGTATGACTGGGCACCATGAAGAAGCGAGCCTAGAAATGTTTGCAGCTTTCTCTGCTAAGAAATTTAAGAACTTGGAAGAAAAATCTTAATATGGCAGAGAGATTTCCCCCATTTTAGGTGTGGGGAGCACCAGAACTGCTGCAGATAGACTTGTGCATTAGATACAGATGAACACTGTGTCTGTGGCAACTTGCCCTTGCCAGAGGATGAAGTGGGGGAAGAAGAAGCTATTAGAGCAGAAGCAATGACAATTCATGGGTCTATTTTCTCCTCCAGTAATTCTCAGCATCCCAAACAGCCCCATCTTTGTATTCTGCCAAAGAGAAATGGCAACTCAGACTTCCCTCCGCTTCGGGGGGGAAATAACCACACATTACTTTGGTATATTTATATTCTTAACCATATTCCCTGGAAGACAGGAGTTTGCAATGGAATATCTTTGGCAACCTTGAAGGTAACTGGTGTATTTTGCGCACTCTGGAATAAACTCAGCAGCATGTAACCTCACTCAGACTCTGCAAATGCATACATCTGCAGAACATGCTGTTAATAATTAATATAATTGTATAAACCCCTAGGTATATAAATACACAGACAGATTCTCACATTTTGCCCGCTTCTCTGTAATAAATACCCAAACTGAAACAAATTTAACAAGATACATTATACAAATCTGCAGACAGAAGTTGTATAAAAATTTTAACTATCTTCAGCAAGAAAGTGCTTCTATTTCCAGTAACTCTGGCAGCATATACTGTAGCTAGGCAGCCGCATTTATTTTCAATTATCATTTTTGCCTTTTTATACAGCATAATGAAATGCCTGGTAAATTATACATTTTTGTAAAACACAAACTTGTGTCTTTATTTGCAGCTCAAGTCTTGCAGTATTATTTTGTATGCATTAGTTCTAGCTCTTTACAAGAGGCCAATTACTTTTCTTAGCTGTAATATGCAGTGTAGTATCTTACTCGCCAGTCCTTGCTGACGTGCAGCCTTGTACCAAATGACCATGTGGGACACTCAGATCTTGAGAGGGAAGGGTGAAGGCTCCCAGCATCCTGTTGCCATAACATCTCTCATACTCATTTACTCCATCCTCAATACCTAAAATTTTCAACCTACCCTCTGTTAAACAAAAGCAGATTTTTGAGGGGAAAAAAGAAGTTGTATAGCAGCTACCTCCAGTCTCCCTGTAGAAAGATGCTCTCATGGCAGATGGATCTCAATATGCTGTCTCCCAAATCTTAAGCAAGTCTGAAAATATAAAGTTCCCTTATACCAATGGGCCATACATATATACACCTCTTGATTCCCTGTCTCTTTAACTGGCACTTTGAACTAGTGAACACCTCTTTAATCTTGGCCCATTATCATCCTAATAGTACCTCCCGATATTCATAAATGTCTAGCAAGACTTTCAGCTATTTGGTATGAAGAAGAAATATCCAGCTAAATTGAGAAGATTACCACATCACCACATAAATCAGTGACAGGCTGCATGTTATTACAGTTGATTTTTGTTGACAGTTGGCTATAGGCAGTTGTGTTTCAAATGCCTTTTTTCACTGGGAAATTAAACAAAATTCCATGCAAAATGCAGCCCTCCAGTTCAAAAACTGTAAATCCAAAATTAGCATTTCATACTTTAAAAGGTAGCACAGCACAATTTTCCATTGAAAGGTCTGTACAGTTGTCACAAATGGGTGCTTCACACATGACACTAATGCTACTGATGCCTTTTAAGAAAGCCACCTTTCTCTGATATTATTTTCTTCTCCTAATAATCTGCATACACTATAGTTCATCCCTATGGAAAAGAAAGAGAGCTCACTTACTTATCTCTCATATGGGAGCATTATGCTTTCAGCGATTCAGATAGGCTGGATGGAAGGGGGTTGGGTTGCCGAATCCTCTGCGATAAGAGGGAATGAATTGTGGCCAGCGAAAGGTTAATCTTCCCTCTTCGAGTCTCTCCTTCTGTCTCAGCATAACCTGGAGAGCTAAGAAAATGTGAGACACATGAAGTGAAAAGACATATTGGCAGAAAACACTGTTCCTGCTGGATCATGTAGCACTTCATATACAATGGCCACACATGACCTAATTAAGGCACAGCCATTGCTAAAAGTCAGGAAAGCAGCTTGGGTGATACAAGAGAGGACCAGAACTTGCGAAGGAGTTTCTGCTTCCAGCAGCTGCTGATCTGCCATTTTTTGGCTTGGATATTTCTTGCTGTTAAGCCAGTTTTTTAGGGACTGGTGTCAGCAAGTCGCCCAAGCAGCAGTAGTTGAGACAAAGTGCTTTCCTCTTTTCA
The DNA here is from genome assembly GCF_017976375.1 of Cuculus canorus. NCBI lineage: Eukaryota > Metazoa > Chordata > Aves > Cuculiformes > Cuculidae > Cuculus > Cuculus canorus. Next base: position 79,239,010 of record NC_071403.1, read on the forward strand.
AGACAGGTGCCTGACATCGGCTCTGTCTTGGATGCTAACTTGGAGAATAACACCACCATCACAAGAAGTTTACAAATTTGGCTCTGTGTAATACAGTGTATTGAGGCAAAGAACTGTGATGCTTACTCCTGGGCATGGGGACAGATATATAATGTGGTCTGTCAGCCAGAAGATGTTACGTGAATCTTCGCATAAATACATTGCTGGCAGCGAACTGGCTTCTGGCCACAGAGAGTCAAACGTCCTCTGGTCAGAACTACTGGGCTGAAAACCAAATCACCGGCCAATTACATCTGGTTCATTTTTGCCCTGTGTTCAAGGGCAAAGGTACAAGGCCATAGGGCCAACAGAGTGTATGAAGGATCACCCTTTCTCCCAGCCCTGTCCTCAGAGTGGAGATAAGGATGAGGAGTCCACCTGTGTGAAATCTGAGCTGGATAATCCCACAGTTTGTAACTGAGAGAAAAACACATTCATAGTAGCCAGTGCTGATAAAATTAAGTATTTCAGTCAATATTGAAAAGGCTTCATCTGATTTAATCGTCAAGCATTTTAAACAGCAGCCTCTCTCATTTGCTTATGGCTGGGTCAAGGTTTATTTTTTACAGCATGTGCCAACCCTTTCCCTGATGTAATTCTGCTGACAGAACCAGACAAGATATCCATGAAAACCTGGCCCAAATCATCCACAATGGGGCAAGGTTTGTTACCTATACAAAAAGAAGCTCTTGACACCCTACTGATGGTTAAATTTGCACCTGATTACAGGCAAAGACAAATGAATTGAGTCAAATAGTCAGAATGAGGGACTGGTTGCTTACCAGTTGCCCTCTAGTGAAAAAGTACTGGTCAGGAAGGGTGGAAAACGAAAGCACAATTAAAAACAGTGAATAGGATGGAGCAGTCCTGTGTTGTCTGTTGAGAAGAGGTTGGAAACAGGCCTAGGCTCTGCTGTTGAGTGAGCTGCAGCCTGTATGGAGTAATAGAATGATTTAAGGTAACACGTTTACAAATTGGAGTTATTTATATTTAAGATCTCTACTGAATATTGTAAAAAGGATTATGACACTAATATGTTCTCTTCTAACTCTAGGTGCACATTTAATGATTTAGTACGTGATTTACAATGAATATTTCTTGCAAATTTTCAAAATATGCAAGAGGTGACCTCTCATTTCTGCCTAGAACCAGATCCTCAGGAAAACCAGGCAGTGAGATACAGACCAAACTGGCAGTGTGAAGGAACATGTTCCACAGGGAAAACATAATTTCCCAACCAAAAAATGCCCAACACAAACATGAAGCAGCAAAAAACAAAAGCAGGTTTTAAGTACAAAGCTGCCCATTCTAATAAATATGAGAAACCAAAGCGCATAATCACTGAGGAGAGGACTCTGAGCTGAATGAGACATTACTGCCAAGAATAACGCTTGAAATAATCCCTGCGAAGTACTGCAATTGAAGGCAGAAGGTGGCTCAGTTTGTATACACAACAGGTATCTTCTGCCACATCAAAAGCCTGAGGAGTGTGGCACCTACCTGTGCCTTCAGAGACAAGACAAGTTGCTCACTCCAGTCCGTGCTCATGCAAGGAAGATAGAGAAGGGCTGATTGAGAAAAGAGAGATGTGGGGGCACACACGCCTTGTCACTCTGACTAGAGGAAGGCATTGCTAGTGCCAGGGGTTAACAATGGAGATGCAGGGGCTTTGCTTAAGAAGGAGCCCAACGGCATCCCGCTGCACCAAATGGCCTCATGAAACCATTCAGCAAACTCACACAAAGAACACATCAGCACCTGGAATGATTTTTAAACAGAGAAGATGAGGCAATCTGGGGTGGCAGCAGTGGGAGCATATGAAGGAAAGTAAGCACTGGAGGCTCGGCTGGCTATCATGGCAGAGCAGGTCACTCCAAAGAGCCTGCGCAGCTTTTGAAACAGAAAGTCTTCTCATGCAGTTCCCTGACATAGAATTCTTTAAAACTTTTATTTCGCCAAAACATTTGGGTTTGGCATCCCTACAGACATTGTCTAAAGAGGAGAGTCATTGGATGCGTTTCAGAAAATATAAAGTGCGCAAGCAGCCCCTCTGCTCATCTGGAGTCATTTTTGCACAGCCCAGGTGACTAGATCTCAACAGTAATTTTTGTACTGAACTCAATAAGATTTGATGAAATCATAGGGCCTATTTCTCAGAAATGTCTAGCTTTGACTGAAAGATCATGCTCACCTTTGGATCGTAAGGCCAGGGATGTCATAAGAACAAGTCAATTATTCCACAAATGAGGGAAATACTTTACAAATTTTAGCTGAACTAACTAAAGAAGGGAAATAAATCTGTAAACCATCAAATGCTGCATCTGTTTATAATTATTAGCATGCAAGAAATATAATGTTAGTTAAGCAACATAATTCTTTCTGTGTTTTGGGACTTCCTACTTTGCATCTTCTTGCCTACAGATCTAGATTTCCAGAGCAGATAATTTTTTTTCCTGGTGCCACATATAAATGCTTCTTGACAGGAATTTTTTACTTTCAAACTATTGTTCATGCGGCTGTATTTAGAAAGCACAGTTCAAATACTGTTCTTCAGTTTGTTCTTACAAGTTGTGAGTAATACCCAAAATCATTCACATGGCAAGAGCTGCGCTCATGACAGGAGTCTTGAAATAGCGTCAGCTGGCCATTGCTCACGAGGCTAGAGTACTGCAGTCTCTCCTGACTCCAAGCTCATCCATATTAGCAGCTGAAGCTGGATTTAACTGCTGGCCAAATAACAGAGGTATGCAGGCTAAATGCACTGTCTTGAGCTGAGGTGCCCAGAAAACACTTTAGGAAAAAAATTAATTTATAAAATATCCTAAGGGATATGAGAATCGGAGCTGAAATTTAGTATTTTTCAGCTGCTCTCACCCTTCCTCCTGGGACTGCCATTGATCTTTGATCACTTCTTTCATTTACAAACACTATCATCTCACCATTCTCCTCCTACTCCATATCATTAATACAAATCTGGAAACAATGGCTTTCTCACAGCTAAAACATTGCAACATCCCACTGCTTGTTTCCTCTTCTAAAACGGATCATTCATTATAACCCATATCCCCCAAAGAATTTTATCACTTGAAACCTGTTTGCAGTGAATCTAAAGTAGCTGGAAAATGATCGTCTCAGAAATTCTTGTGTGCGCTGGAGCCAACTTCTCCTGGAAGCCCAATAAAGTGTTGAGTCCCTCTGCAAGCAATATCCATTTTTCTTCTTTCTGATACAGTCCCCAGCAGTAACCCCTGCAGATGTTCACGATCTATTTTTTTTGCTGTTGAAATTCACTGCTCAGCTAAGTTAGCTCTTGTACCCACTTCATCCTAGAGAGTTGCGATAATTGCCTTCTTGCTTCATCATTCCCGCTGCCTCCATGCTTATCACAGAGGTCAGCTTTTCTTTTATCTCTTCTATAACCAACTTGTAATTTGCTGCTTTCTCTTGCAAGGGACAGGCTGCTGCACCTTGGCTCCTGCCCCATTCCAGACTTCCCCCAAAAAGGACATCTCCTCCTCTCAGCATTTGAATATAGTATTTTGCTTTGCCTTCCTTGGTCTCCAGAAGCAGCAGGGGGTTTGAGTGAACACTGGCCTGTGTGATGGAGTATCACCAAAATATGCGTACTTAGGGTTTGAGAGCTGTGTGAGCAGGGATTTTCCCAAAAGATCTGGGCAGTCATTATCATGGAATCATAGAACGGTTGGGGTTGGAAGGGACCTTAGTATTGTGGAGGTATTAGTGTTGCGGAGGGGTTTTGTAATAAACTAAATAGACATAACACTCTCACTGCTTTTCACTTCAGGAAGGTTATGCAACTTAGTAGTGTTAAACTGTATTAAGGGTGAGGCTTGGGACCCAAACTGCCTAACTGCTGCTAGAAAAGTAAGAAGTGCTGAATATAAAACAAAACACTGCAGAAAATATCCTGTGGCCACTAATTGTAAAAGTAGCTATAGATATACAATATTTACCACTAAGAAAGCTCAGACTAGATTTTCCATTTCAACTATTCACGGTCAAGTATAAACCCCAATGCCAGTAGATGTGCAGGTGAAAATTCAAAATGCATGAAAAGGCAACCCCTCTCATTGTTTTACAAGTCATTGAATTATCTAAATACCATTGGAGACACATTTTTAAAGGCAGATGATCAAACTTTGGGCTAACCTACAGAATTGGGGAAGACTTTTTCTTTGGACAAAACACACTTCAAAATAACAGAGAATTCTGGGCATCTGAGACGTGGCTAACAGGGACCGGAAAACACAGGCAGAGCTAGGCTTACTACAATCAGCCTTGAAGTGTTGCTCACAAATTGTCACCAAAGCACTGTGAGAGGAGTGCAGACAGGGCAACTTTTGCAGAGATACTAATGACACTCTTACTTCCAGGGGCTTTCAGTGCACATTATGTACCTGCTTCCCTATTTGAAAATGTGCCTCTTCATATAAAACAAGAGATCTTTACACTTTTAAACAACACATCCACTCATATAAAATATTTTCTTTGCTTAGCTGAACTAGTCATCGAGCAGGGGTGATGTTCCCTGGAAATACAGGTGTTTCCAGCTTTTCAATCTATGCCAATGCAATGTAGTTGAGCTCCCTGATCAACTACAATTCATTATAATATTAACAATACTGACCATACATACATACAAAAAAAAAAAAAAAAAAAAGTTTCTACATGATGTTAGTGGGAAGCCCACATAGGCTGAGTGGCCACACCTTCAGGTCACCATGACAAAGCAGTACAGCTTTGTCCTGAGGCCACCAGTCCAGCAGGAGTCGTACCATCTAAGTCCTGCCTCTGCTGCCAGCCAACCTAGCAAACCTGAGTCACTTTGCTTTTTCTCCCCCTCCCACTATTGCCTATTTAAATCTGAATATCTGTGAGACAGCAAATGTGTTTCTTCAATGAGGTGTGCACAGTTCCTGCCATGGTGGAACTTGTGTCTTGGCTGGGACCTTGAAGTACTGCAGTAAGAAAATGAGCAGAAACAACTGGCAGGTGGGAAGCAGCATCTCTTGGCGTCAGCAGAAATCTTCTGATTTCAGAGGTGGCTTTTTTAATCCAAGAGAACAAAATACGTTTGGGTATCATCCAAGTGTGAGCATCTCTTGCAATCTCCATTTCTTAAAATGGCTGAAAAGGCAGCCTGTGCTATCACAGTGGGGAATTTGCGTTTTGCAAAAGACTATTTCTTTGCCCAAGAGAGCAAGTTGGAGGCCATGTTTTCATGAAAAGTCTGTAAGCACACCAGCTGCCTCTCACTTCTCATTTTGATTTTGAAAAACAAACCATAGAGCACGCGAAGCTGCACAGCATTAATGTGCAGTGTCTCCCAAGCCCAGTGGGACCTCAACCACTGCCATTTGAGTAGCAGACAGACGCAAAAAAAATCTGAAGAGCTACCGGAGCGTGCGGTGGCCACTCCACATCTGACACCTGCAATGCATGCCCTGGTGGAAAGCCCCATGGCCAGTTTGAATGCATAGCCAGCAGCCTCGACAGCAGGTCTGTTGCTGTGTCATGTCCTTGCTCATCCCCAGCATGGAGAGGATGTTCAGGGCCAGCTCTCAGGGGCAAAACTCTCCAAGCATAAGATTCTCCATGCATAGATCCCACAGGGCAACTCATGCCAACGAAGCGCAAACTGCCTCACAGCTGGTTGCAGCAGGGATGCAATAGAGAGTGTTGCTCATTGCTTCTTCCAGACACAGCCTGCAAGACATGAGGAAGCCCCACTTCTTCCCCGTGTACTTATTACTTTATACCTGTTTCTGCCTTTGAAACAGTCATGGCTGTCTCTGCAGATGAGAGCAGGGCGTGTGTTTAACTTCTCATCTGAAATATTTGCATGAGCAGCTGGCTTCCTCCCTGCCCTGCTGGGAAGAGGAGTATCTTTTTCTCACTTCTCTCTTTTATGATGATCTATAGAAGCAAGTTCAAAAGGGCAGGAACAAGGGTCCGACATCCTGATGCTTTGATTCACTCTTGTGAAAAGTTATTGGTGTCAGTACAGCTACAGCTGCTCACTTCCTCCTCAGCCTCTTTAATTTCTGTTCCTTTGCAACACTTGATGATAAACACTAATGAGCTTTTACATTTCCTTGCTATCTGTATCAGGTCTCAGAGTCAGATGAAAACGTTTACATGCCCATACATACATACATACACACATACGTGCAATTTATCAGTTAACCTATGGAAAAAAATTGATATACCTACTCTGAAGATATATGTAGGTTGTGGCCTTCAGCCTCTGTTTTTTTTAAAAAATAATGATGATATATGTTGTAATCGCTTTTACTGGATTAACATAAAAACTTTGGTGCTGAAGAGCTTTTTCTCCATCTTTTTGTGCCAAAGACCGTGTTTTGCACTCTACATTTGTTAGCCCAATAAAAGTAGCGTTAGGCATGGTACCTTAAATTCTGCATTCTCCAGCACAGAGCAATCTGTCTGTGTATATCATACTCCCAGTCTTCAAGTCTGAGTACCTATAAAGAGGTTGCCAAGTAAAATGTTGTGAACACTGCTCTCCATTCTCACTCACTAAAACTTTGTTGAATTTCTCTAGTTTTACACCTATTATAGCTCAAAGACTGTTTTCCTCTCCCCTGCAGGGTTGTTGAAGCACCAAAAGTGGCAGAGAAGGAAAATCTTCAGACCAGCTCACCACTTGCTCTCTTTAAACTGCTGAACAGAAGTATTAAGGTCTCAAAGTTTTATTTTTCTGGTGTTTTTTATCACTGGCTACTGCAACTGAAAATGCCTCATCTGTATCAGCATCTTCAGTCACACTGATAAAGGAGATTTCCAGGCAAGATACTCAGAGTTTTCTTCTAACACCAAGAGTATAGAAAATGCTAATCTAACAGTTGACTTCATTCTCTAATTTGAGTTTTCATTTTCCCCAAAAGGCAGGAGGAAAAAGAAAAAAAAAAAAAAAAAAGGAGAGAGAAAAGAAGAAAGAAACACAATTTTTATTGCATGGAAAAAGCCTGAGGGAAATGAACTAAATTCAGCACTAACTTGCAAAGGCAGATTTTAAAGTTGCAAAATCAGAAAATAATTTGGCCCGATATTTTGTTTCAATGTTTGGCTCAGTGAAAAATACAGGACATGTTTTTTCCTGCCTGGGAATTATTGTTAAAATGAAAAATGAGTTTTCACAGACAGAAAAGTATCATTGCTGCAAGCAAGCATGAACAATACTAAATCTCAGTCATGCGTAAAACCTAAGAAGTGGCCAAAAAAGTTCTTTTCTGAGAAAGCTGGCGATCCCCATTTTGGGAAGTTGTGCAATACCCTAAACCAGCTTGCTTTACCAGCACCGTCTGTGGAAATTGCTCTCCTTGAAACAATGTCTACCTAATTTGTAGTGGTTAATAACTAACGGCATATAATTTTAAATCCCAGCAATACTTTTCTAGTTCCTGCTTTTAATTAAACCTGACTCATAATGATGCAGAAGCAGCAATTTGATAGGCACAAAGCTGGAGCTGCAGCCCATGAGGAGCAGGGCCAGCAGCAGCAGTGTTATCCCGTGTGTGCTGGCACAGGCACGCTTGGCAAGACCCCCATCTTCTTCTCCTAAGTACATATATTAATTCAGAGTCCTGTCAATCAGGGCTCATTGCTATGGTAATGGTGGGCTTAAATTAATCAAGACCCACTCACCCCTCTCTGCAAGCATAGGCAAAAAAAAAAACATGGTCAGAATTTAGCTGCAGAGCACCTCTGGACCTAGGGAGCAGGAAAGGCATGTGATAGGAAGTTAATGATATCTCAAAAATGTATGTTAATTAATGAGATTTTTAAAATTATAGCTTTTTCTTGTGCCATAAAGTTATGCAAGTGGCAGGAGGGCTGGGCACAGGTGGAGCGGGCGGCTACCACCTCCTCACTGCCTGGCATGGCCATTACTTTTGCCTTTACAATGCTTAAACATGCTCCATCAAGGCCAGGAAATAAAAAGTCCCATATGTTTCACCACAACCTGAATATACGGTGTGCAGTATACAGCTTGGACATCATTCGGGCATTAAACCAGATATTTTCATGGGCCTAAAACAGATCTGTACACATTACTACCATTTAAGCTTCTGTGTAGGAAAATCCAGAGCAGTTTTGACTGAAGGTCCATGACCATCAAAGCTCTGTCTCACAGAAGACAGCTGAGTTTTGGCGTGCAGAGTCTTGAGGCAATTCTCTATCTGCTTCCGAATTTGTTTTGCAATTGCAGTATGCGTCTGTCCATGTGCCATTAAAAGCTCAATTCTTTTATTCGCTCCCCCCCGCCTTTTTAAAACATCATGTTTATGCAAGTGGACAGGAGGCTCTCATATCTGGGTCACACGTTTGCTGGAGGTCATTGAAAGGCTACAAAATGGAGCATGCCTAATTCTGCTATTTCAGAAGTTTTCTCACATGTACTCAAGACAATTATGCCTATTAAATGAGTTCATTAAATTTCAGAAATCCTTTGAAATTCTGACATACCAAAAAAATATACTGAACTCCTTCCATTTCTTCTAATGCCTCCTATAAATGCTCTAATCTGAGGAGGCTCTGGCTGTGGTGTGGTGAACGTATTGTGTCCTGTCTCTGTTGCAAGCTGGATAAACCGAGTAAATAGAACAGAGCACTGAGGTCCATCACATGACCTCTTGCAGCATCACTATCATTGGCCCAAGTACCACTCTACTGAGAATTATTTAGAGACATGGGTTAAATGTCACTCATGCTCTTTAAGAGCTGTGGGGTTTGCAACAGGATGGGACACATCAAGCATTTCCAGGACCAAGAATCGGCTTGGTGCTGAGTTGCAAACTTCAGTGACAAAGCAGGAGAGAAAAGGCAGGCTCTGGGTGTCCTCATTGACTCTTCTGCACTGCTATGGGGGCTGCTGTGTGGGACATCCTGGTTTCTGACCTCTCAAAGGAGTGCTGTAGAAGGACATTTCTTAAGCTAAGTCACACACAGAGAAAGAGGGCACAACTGAGACATAGAGCACTGGCTAAACCATCCTATTGGGAAGCAGCTTTTCTCACAAAGAAATGTCCTGATATTCTAAGGTGCTGAGCTGTAATTGCCTCTTGAGTAAATAGGAACTGCAGATGCCCAGTCATGGGAATCACTTCCCACAAATGCTTATATGCCATACACTAACCACATACAAATACTTTCTTGTAAGAAGTACTACAATACGTAAGAACAAATGTTAACAGTTTATTGTTGCAGTGTTAGTAATACACAGACATCAGGTCATGGGATTGGTTTGGTATCAAAAAAGTGCTATGAATCTACAAAGAAAACCCCAACTCTGAAATACTGCTTAAGCTAGCATGCCTCTGAGCAGCACCGTCACTTCTGGGGAACTCTGTATATCCACTGTAGCAATCTGGAAATTAAAATGTACACAGGATGATAGCTCATTAAGAAGTGCTTCTTTTCATTGGGTAGGAGAGCATTTATCACAGTTGGCCCACATCAAAAATCAGCTTTTGGACAGAAGTCACCTTTACTAATGAATGGGAGGGAACAGTTTTTAATCTTTCCAAGATCTCTTATCAATTGATTTTGGATGATGTATGGTAGGTTTTATTCTCTGAGAATTACGATACTCCCGAAGTGCCAGCAAAGACCCAATATTTTTTTTGTATAGCTTTGTCTCCTGACACTATGTCATTTTGTCTTGACACCATAGTTGTCTCCCTACAGACTCTCAGCTATTGTCTCGCATTATCCTTGTCTCCCTGGACTTGCATTGTCCTGCCTTCCCTGTGATCACACTAACTCAGATTTAAACAAAAAGGAGGGTGGAGTGGGGTAGGGGAATAAACCAGCTGATACCACCGATTTATTTTAGCCACAAAATATAAAACAAGATTGTTTGCAACTCTGCACTTGCTGATATTGTGAGAATTAACTCCCTTAAATTGACTATGTTTATTCTGCACTCGCCCAAGAGTCACATAAAGCCCTTGAACGCTACCTGCATGCGATGGTAGCCAGAAGGCATTATACTGGCGTTGAAGAGAGAGCACCTTTGATCAGGTCTTCGGGAATTACTTCCTGCGTCTTCCTGAAGTGTAACTTTAGACCAGGCTCTACCAACGCCACTTCACTCTTTTGTGTATCCCCTTGAGCTCAGTGGTGAATGAGCTGAAACCTGCTCTGTTTTCTTCACTAGGTGGCATGTGTCAAGGATCCCTGCGATCACTTTTATTACTTGCTTTATCTAAAGAGCTCCTTGCAGGAGCGCAGGGTGTCACTGGTCATGAAAAGAGCATAGCTAGGATATAACAGTATTTTATACCATCTGTGTTAGACAATTAACTGAGGCCCATCAGCGTCTCTGTCTCATGTCTCAGGCCTGGATCCTGAGCAATAGCAGAGAGGTGTTCCTTCTTCCTTGTGAACGGGAAAACACCAGTCTTCTTGTGGGCCTCACCCGCATGCTGGAGAAAGGCAGGATAAAAGTTGAATAAAGCTATATGTTTTGCAGAGTGTAAATCTTTTTTGAGAGTCACTCTTGATGGAAAGCTGCAGAAGTCTGGTGGCTCTGTGCTCACATAGCTCCAATGAGGGCTTAGTCCAGTTCCTTTATAATTCAACAGAAATTCTGTGATCAGTGCCTTCGGTAGATTGTTAGTCCTTGAACCTCCTCTACCATCTTTCGGAGCACCAATCATTGAGGATTTGGTGCCAGATGAAATAGAAGAACCAGGGGAGAACAAAAAATTGGGCATGAAAATCAAACACTTACTTTTGGTCAGCTGCTATGGATTTAAGGATCTGAGCTTGGTATAGGACGAAGGACCTTATTGACCCTTCGTAAGAGAAACCTCCTCAACTTCTATCAGTAAGCATGTGCACAGAGTGGAGCATCTGCTCCCATATGTGGATTTCCACATCTCCTCATTACAGTTGACTAGGAGAGCAGTGTCACGCAAGATGTCAAAAACAAGAAGCAACATTTTAAAAGAGTGCCACTTGGAAATAAAGCCCTACTTTTATTGGATAGCTGATCTGCTAAAAGCAGTTATTTGAAATATCTGCAGATCATTGGGATCCGTGAATAATTGCTATCTGCACATCTCAAATTCTTTACAGTTTTGCTGTTAGACATAGCTGTGCATGTCTATAAATAGTAGAGCAATGTCGCTCACTGCATAATACAGTCTCTGTGTTTTTACAACTCATCATGAACTTCTATGTAATTTATTTTTTATTGAAGAATTCCAATTAATGGCTTCCTGGTGATTTTAAAGCCTCAAATTATCAGTCTCTGAAAACAAAGCAGAGAACATAATTATCATAAACCAAGAATTTTTCATTTTGAAGCTTATCTGTTTGTGCTAAGTATCTTGTCTGTAAGTAATTAGTGCCTTTATTTTTTTTCAGTAAAAATAATGACCATTCTATGCTGCACATCCAAATTTTGTTAACTGCTAGATGTACTGTATACATTATATTTGAAAATGCACCACCTTGGACCAGCTTTAAAGTATTTCATCAAATGATAATGGCAACAACAAAATACATCTGTTTGTCAGAATAAATTATGTGACACATTAAAAAAAGCTATTATATCTTTTTCTCTTCTAAGAGTAAAAGCCTTTCAAAAATATGCACTTCTTATTTATTACTGTGGCGGCATAGGATGATGGTTAGCTGCTTTTCAGCTATTTATAATTCCCAACTGCTGATCAGAACCGATCAGCCAATCGTATCGTATATATTTACAGGGCACCCTTTACATGGCTATTTGTCTTTACTAAGACATTTTTGCACTGTGCTTAGCACATGCAGGAGTTCAAAGCAGGGAGCAAACCTAACCAACACTGGAAACAGACAATGTAAGTAACAAGAAATCTGCAGCACCCTCTCACAAGCACTCCTTGTAAAGGGGGAATTTAAACCCAACACATGATACAGGGCAATCCTACTCCTGACCTAGTATATGAGGTGGAAGAGGAGCGTGTATGTTTACAGTCACTCTAGTACCGGGAGATTTGTCCCACTAAGGTTTCAATGGTGCACAGACCTCTGCACAATTCTCCTGTGCAGTCTCCCTCAGCTGTTCAGTGTCTGGTGTGTTTGCAGATGGGATAATTCCTCCCAGCTCCAGGCAGCCCAGTTCACAACCTGGACTGCGAGAACTTGTTGCACCTGCCATCATTTATGTTGTATACCACTCTCCATAAGACTCAAGTAAATTCTGTGTTGTACAGGTTCCCAGCTGCATCAAGGGGCCCCTACAGCAAAGGACCTTGAGGATGGAGGGAGACCTCGGTGCAGGTTTCTGGTCTTGTATTTACCCTACATGGTCAGAACATCCTTTAAGTCAGAGAGGAGAGTGTGAACTAAGTCTTAAATGGGAGTGAGTATGCCATGTATCAGCCATGCTCTGTATTACCACAAGTCTAACACACACACGAAATCACCGTGTCTTGTACAGTAATGCCTTTTCTATTGTGGCTCTCATCAAGAACAGTAATCACATAGTCAATAATCCAGTAGCAATGCATGTTGGATAAAGTAAGGAGGAATGAATTAGGAAGTCAATAAGGATGCTTCCCTACAAGAATATATTTCTGGTGATCTGTGGACTCTTCTTGAGACCAAGCTCATTTCCAGCTTGTCGCAGACTGATAATCAAATAAGACCATTAGCCTAAGGTATGCTGGTCTCCACCAGGCACTGTACCCTCTCCAATGCCTGCAAGCAGGTATGAAGTGACTCCTTGGTTTTACTTCTGGATGTGATCCTCCTAATTGCAATAGAGACTTCCTTAAGAAGGTGAATTTTAAAGGAAACTCTATAATTCTATACCATAAATAAACATGCCTTAAAAATCTTATGTCAGCTGAGAGCTACCCCTTTAATTAGTTCCCCTTCCATGTCACTGGCCGGCTCCTTGCTCTGTGACACCCATATATCATCCCCACTCCTTACATCGGTTGGATTGCACATGTCCCTTTGACACCTGAAGGAGGTTCAAGGCCCCTTCCCTGTCTGACCATGGCACAGATCAGAGCTGGTGATTGTCCAGCTCCAGCTTACACCTCCCTCATCCCTGAACCAAAATCCTCAATTTCATTTCTGAGTTCCCTCTCATTTTGGCAGACATCCAGGCCAGCTGCTAAAATAAATCTTTTTTTTCCCTGTAAGCCCTGACGTTCTCCTACTGGAGAAAGGTAGCAATAGTGGTGGTGTTTCCTGGCTTTTATCCTAACTGTGCAATCCACCCCGAGCCATCTCACCCCACGTCTTCTAACCACATACACAGGATGAAGGAGAGAAGCGACACAGCTTGCCGTCTGCCTTGCAGTCTCTTTGCTTCCAGGCACTAAGTAAATGTCAGCTTTTTTTACTGTGTTACATACGTTGTTAATTTTAGAAAGAAATCCAATATCATTGTTTTTCATGCTAGCTGAAGTGATTCTGAAATTTAATAAAAATAGTGGAATTTTTCATTAATGGCAACCAGGGTTTAAGCTAGCACTAACTTTCTAGCGCAGCAAGGCAGTAGAACAGATAAAAGGAGGCAATCCTCATCTTGTTGCATTACAACTGTCTTCAGTCACAACTTCAGTGGCAAAGAATTAAAATACATTGCTATTTCTTTGCTGAATTAACATGAAAGAATTGGCACAACACATTATATACAAAGTATCTACAAATGCTTCAGGGAAATGGACTTCCCAAGTACCTAAAAACATTAGGCCCAATAATGTTTTCTATAAGGCAAAAATGCAAAGGCAAGAAAATGATGTGAAATACTCTTTACTGATTGGGTGTTTTTATTGCTCCATATCTGGCAAGAAGAGACAAATTACAGGTTGTCAGGGCAGGAACACAGTCAAAGTATTCTGCAGCCTAAGCCTGCTTCAATGCCCATCAATGAACCCCTTCTTCGGCAGGTACTCAAGTGCATTACAGAGCCAAGCACAGAGGTGCATTGCTTTTGGAGAAATTACTATACCATAATCATTAGTATCTCTGTATTTAAAAAGTAAATTCTAGTATAGGCTTTGCCTTCCATGACTGCAGATCTGTGGTCTGCCACCACTACATTAAGGAAGAAAACTAAGGAAAATGCCAAAAAATTATTATACTTTCTTTACGGCTGTTACTGGGGAAATAAAAAAAAAAAACCCACCTTCAAACTATGCTGTGTGGTATTTGTTCTTCAGACTTTGTTGTTGTAGAAGGGCTCCCCAGGTCTCACCTATATCCAAGGCCAAAGTAAGTAAGGTCCTTCCTCCCCCCTAACTCTTCCATTACTAAATCAGCAGTTTATCATCTCTTCTCCCGAAGACACCTTTGAGTGGCCACCTTACAGCATGTTTGCAGTCAGCAGAAAAAACAGAGAAGTTCAGCCAGTGGCCATTCATGCAGCATGTCAACTAATGATGAAGCAAATGCATTTCCTGTGCCTTTTTGTTGGTACATAACCAAATAAGTGCAAAAAGCAAAAGCAATATCTGCTTATTGTACTATGATTTTACTCCATTAACATTCGTGGTACCTTTTATATATAAGTATTTACACAACTGCTCCTGAGGTTGTACAAGAGGGCTGATATGAAAAGCAGAGAGGGGACACCTGTACAAAGTGAACTCCCAAAGAGCCTGCCCAACTCCAATGTCACACACACTTTTATTTTGGCATCTCTATCTGCCCATCAACAAGACCTTAGCTTAACAAGAAAAATTTGCGTTCCCCTTGCCCTCGGGCTTCTGAGTCTGGCTTCTTGAGGTTCAAAAGCCAAAGAGATCCCAGAATCTACTTCCTCAGAGCAAGAATGCAAACTGAAGTTTAGCCTCAGGTTTTGCCCCTGCCGGCAACGCACTCTGATATTAGAAACTATTACAGACTACAGAGAAACCGAGAACAGTGCTTCTGCAGGAAGACTGAAAACTATGAATGACTTTGCAGAATGGCCCTTTCTTTCTCTCTTCATACTTGCATTTCTAAGTTAAGTTTGTCATATAACTTTTCAGATTGTTACTGCAAGCAAGGAACTTACTGCAGCATGAATTCACTGGGTTTTCCCAAATATTCCCCAAACAGTAATTGGTTCTCTTACTGAGCATCATTGGTGCAGTTCAGGGCACAGACAGAGCTTTGTGCCAGATTGCCCCAGACACAGCAGCCGAAATCACTGGAAACTTTGGAGCTGGAAATGGAAATTTGCAGTAATATGTGATAATGAGGAAGACAGCTCTTGTCTCCACTGCAGAAGCCTGACCTTTTAACAGAGCAAATGTCAGGGAGAGATACACAAATGTGTTTAGACCAATATCAGTTGCTTCTCTGTGGGGGGTGCTCGTGCAGGCACAGATACAGCAAGGGATTTGCAGCTGCTATATATGCAGAAGGGGCAGGTCACCCCTGCAGAAAGTAGCCCTGGAAATCATACTATTAGATGAAAGGGGCCAGATCCTTACAATGGAAGTACAGACCATGCATATTCTGGCTCTGGCCTACCCTTGGTGGCACATCTCAACAGCAGTTCACACAGAGCAGATAGTGCGCTGCCTTTCCACTGGTCTAGTCTTCCTTCTCAAGCTGCTTCACCTGAAACACTTCTAGTTTCCAGGGGTGTGAGAAAGGCCTGATTTTGCAAATGGATTCAAGAGAGATAAGTCAACTTGTGGACCAGAGTCAAAAGACAGATGGGCATCTGGCTTGGGCAGGGATGTAAGTCAACTGCTCAGGATTCAAGGTCTACCTTGTGGCCTGTCACCTGCACATCTGGACCATATCGTGTCTGCACATGCTCTCCTCAAATACTACTTTTGTTCCCCAATCAGTTAAGGAAAAGTTACCACTATTCTCATAAACAAAAAAAAAAAAAATTATCTGCTTCTTACACTTCCTATACTATGATGGGAAGCTCTGACACAGCGATGATACAAAGCAGACGTATGTGACCACTTCTCACATCCACCCCTCCTCCTCCGTCAAGGGAAGTCTAACAGGATATATTTCTAAAAATCCACATATTGCAGCCAAGCAAGCCCTTAAATTAAATCAAGTTAAATGCATCAACCTCCTTTTCTAAGTGGAGCTTTCCTAAAGGAGACAACACAACTGGTCCCTTAGCACAAAGTCCATCAGGCCAGTACGCTCAAACAGTACAATCAGTAACTTGCAATCACAGACCGGAGAACACCAGGCACATTTTGGCACTAGTTTTGTTTTTATTTCTCAGGTACAATTAGATGCTAGGTGAGTGTATCTGCTTTAAACTACATAGGAGGGTGCACATAGAGTCAGTACCCTTTGGTTCGTTTTGAGCAATGCCACAGCAAGGCAGGAATGTCAGTGCCCAAATCTGAACATCACAAAAGGTGAGAAACCAGAAACCTGCATGCCTTCATTGGAGCTCCTGCAATTACATTTCTTGCACCAGGGAGGAAAGCCAATATAGCAGAGGCACACATAATTGGTCATTAGTTCTTTGCTTTAGCCTCGCAGCAGAGATGCTTTCCTCAGTAAGAGGCGTGCAAGAGATCTGCAGAGAGCACCCCAGACATGGTGTCTGGGTACATCGGGTAGCGGTGACGGTGCATGAAATATATGGCAAGGGGCTCATATGGTTCATCAGGACCATGAGAAGCAGCACCTTGCAGGTGAAAGGGAAAAGTCCTAGAAGTCAGCATTGTTGTGTTTCCCAGTTCAGTAATACTGTTGGGGGGATAGGAGAAGGTAATAAGCAGAATTTTCTAGGAAGCACGGTGAAAATAAGGTACTAAGAAAAAGTCACTGAAAATGTCAGGCAAGCCAACAGGGAAAGGTCCAAGGAGCAAGCAAAAGCACAGCATATACTTTTTCATCTATTCAATCTGACCCTGGGCCCAGTGCCACAGTCTTTTTAAGGTTAGTGGTGGGAAAGCTGCCTTTTGAATGTTTGCAGAGGCCTATTAACATCCTGTGCTGAGGAACCTTAAACCCCAGGTAGTATTTCAGAGGAAATGGACAGCACAAAACACAGACTGAAAATTAACCACAGCAGACCCCAGGCCTAAATAAGTTCCACTAGCCCTTTCTGAAATCACTTAAAGGCTTTCCTTCCAGTTGGATTCCTGCCCAACCACTTTAATAGGTGCAGCAGGCAGGGGGAAAAAAGGGAGCAGGGCAGGAGAAAGGAGAGGAAAATAAAAGGGAAAAAGAAACCTTTTTGGCTGTATAATTTAAACATTCTTTGCAAAATAATAATAAAATAAAAAAACAGTTTAACAAAAATTGCAACTGCAGCAAGATCGGGAGGGTAAGTTGGTGTAATACTCTGCGGATGGCTGCAAACCTCTAATGGAAAGTTGTATAAGTGGCTGAGGCCAAAGTAGGCATTAATTACAATGAAAAATCAGTTTAGTGCAGGCCACAACTAAATTGGAAGCTGGTCCTCTAGGTAAAACAAAGAAAGTGAACAGAAGCTTTAGATTTGATTACATGGCAATACAAGAAAAATGTGCTGTGTGTTGTCTATTATTAAAGCTGCTTTTGGGCCTTCTGTGTGTGCCTAAGGGATTTTAATAAAAAATTAGTAATAGCCCTGCTGCCCTAGCTCACTGCGGCTTTTGGCATGTTTGTGGGCACAAGGCTAGTTCTGCAGTACAAATTAAGTCACTTTAGACAAGCAACCTTGAAAGCATTATATGATAGCAAAGTTCAAGCAGCACACTTCTACTTCAAGAGGACACAGCCTCTTGCTGGAGGCCAGCTCTGGGTTTAGAAGCTGCAATACAATTTCATCAGGAAAGAAACCCTGCAACTGTTATATCTGTCTTTCATTATTTTTGGCAACACTAGAAATACATATCCAGGTTCATAAACACTATGTAAGTGTATAAAATATTGCACAAGAGCAAGTTGATGGCAAAAAGTCACCATTACTCAAGGATTTTTTTAACAAATCCTAACTCTACAACCTTCTTTACATTGATGTAAGGACGTTAATAATGTTGTCTTTATTGCTAATATCAGCACTTGGTGTTTGGCATGGATGGATAGAACTAAATCAGGAGAGTTCACCTGGACTGACTTAAAAACACAAACCCCACCCACTCCTCAAGTTTATGAAGCTGACTTTTCTAATCCCTTTCCTAAAAATATTTATTTTGAAGTGAAATGCATTATATTCTTAATTCTCCAGTATATCCATACCTCAGTGGATCCAATTCTGCCATTATGTCCCTGGTTACAACTTCCTGTAAAACAAAGGCAAAATTCACTGTATGAAGAATTTTCTAAAATCCAGGAAAATAAGGGCGAAAGGAAAAAAAAAATATTTTAAGGCTGAAGAGAAAACATCTACCACACGATCCACAAGCAGCTTCGGATCTCCTTGGTGGTGGGCTGTTAAGAAAGATGGGAAAGAACTTTTTAGCAGGGCTTGTAGAAATAGAACAGGGGGTAATGGTTTTAAACTAAAAGAGGAGAAGATTTGACTAGGAGGAAATTCTTTTCACTGAAGGCAATAAAACACTGGAACAGATTGCCCAGAGAGGATGTAAATGCCCCATCCCAGAAAACATTCTAGGTCAGGTTGGATGGGGCTCTAAGCAACCAGATCTGGTTGAAGATGTCCCTGCTCACTGCAGGGCTGTTGGACTGGATGATCTTCACGGTCCCTTCCAACCCAAACTATTTTACGAGTCTATGATTCTACAGTTCTTGAATGGGTGAACTTTTGGGGTTTTTTAGGTCACAGATGTTAGTTATGTCCTAGAAACAGTCCCAAAACCCTGCCTGGGTAGGAGTGCACCTACCTAGAGTTCACCTCTACTCCTGTATTGCCAATGTATGCTATTTTATTATGAGTTGCATCAGTTTTCTGTGATCTGTACTGAAGAGTTTCCTCCTGTGTTATTTTTCCTGCCCTAAAGTCCATGTTTGCAGCTCTTTTTTCCTTGCAAATCACAATACGGAGAAAGCAACCAGTTACTTTCTAAAGTTATCAAGCAAGGGGGAGGAAGAAACAAGAAGAAATCTGCCTCTGCACAGATTTTAAACCCATCTTATCCTTTTTCAAATCTGACTCACAATTGGGTGCACAAGGTTGACAGTTTGGCAGCTCCCATCCTAAACCCAGTGGCCTAGTGAGCTGTTCCTGGGGCAAATGACGCTTACAGGTGTGTGCATTCCTGGGTTCCTACTGCCCATCAATGTGATGTGGACAATGATTTCCCCAAGTGCTGTGATAAGGAAAAGGGCCTCCTCTCTGTAGTGTGACCTAGATGTGACCCAGACAAGTACTGGAAAGGAAACAGCTTTGGTTTTCAGCCTTTTGTCACACAGATGAGCTGGGCTTCAAAATCCTTTTATCCCAGTCACATGTGGCTGCATGCAAGGATTCATGTCACTGTGTGCCATGCGGTCCCTGCTCGTACCAACACCTTTCTTCTATCTAGTTGAACATTGCGTGTTTTGCAGTGTCAGGCAAGGCTGTCACAAGAACGGACTATCCAATTTACTGTTTCAATGACCAGCAGAGCTATTTTATAGTATGTAACCCATGCAGACCCCAATTACTTTTTAAAAAAAGAAGTTGCAACATGAACACCAAGCTCAGAGTAGGATTGTATCTTATTTTTTCGAAGTAGGCATTACAAACCTCCCCCCACTGAAAACCTATAAGTTCCTTCACAGCAGAGGGCCACAGGGAGTGGGTGGTTCATCCCCATTATGCTCAGGTTGCCCTCATTGCAGCCTGTGCCTCCTCTCAGTGAGAGGATGAGGAAGGGCAAAAGGGATTTCCTTGAGAAAACCCGCTGAGACTCAGTGCAGCCAAGTCAGACTCACGCACCCCAGTGCTGAGGCTGCGCAGCAGCAATTGAGGAGGGTAGGAAAACCAAACTGCTCTGCCTAACATTTCCCAGCAGGTCTCCCAGACCAACTGCAAAGTCTTTTAATCCATAGTGAGCAATGAGCTCACCTTGTGATGGTTTGCCATGGCAGCCAAACACCAGGCTAACAGATAATCTACACAGCTGGCAATGAGGAACTGGGGTACATTGGCCAGTGGACATTGGCAGTGAAGAGCCTTGTGTAGCTGGAGCATTAAAAAAAACCTAAAACCAAACAGTCCTCTTTCTAAACACATGTTTTGCAATATATCCAAGCCTGAAATGTGTTAGTGCATCAATGCTTGCAGACATCCTTCAAAGATGTATATATGTCCCTTGTCTTTCTTTCCAAACCTGTTTTCTTTTTCTGATGAAAAGCAGCAGCCTTTGAGGCTGCCTGGCACCACATCTGCTCAGCGAGTGCAGAAGTAGTCTCCAGAAGTCTCTTTCTCCAGTATGTCTTATGAGAAGATTTGTGAAAAAACAAGGGCGGCGGTGGGGGGGAGTTGCAGCTCAGAAAGAATAAGGAAAAAAAAAAAAAACTTTTGTCTGTGGATTCAAAAGAGCCCTCTTTATGCCGGATTCATCTACACTGAATTGGTCACAACCTTCCAGGTGTCTTTAAGGTTGAAGTGTTTGCTGGACCATTTAAAGCTCCTCTTGCAGGCTCCTGCGACCCTCCTGACATGGAGAGCTGGGCTTTTAAGAGTGTAGCCACCTTGTCAATGCTCAGAGGTCACTAATAGCCTGCCTTGGGCCTTCCAGCGGGTCACGTTCAGCCTGCTTGCCCGACACAAAGGAAAAGGAGAGGAAAGATGGGGAGGGGGGATAATTATCATTCTTCCTCTTCCCCCCCCCCCCCCTTCCAGACTGAGAGTTATGCTCCATGTCACTGTGTTAATGCGCTTGCATCCAGGGAGACACATAATGCTCCTCTCAGCCCTGTTTATTAGTGAGATCCATTTGCGAAAGGCCCTTCTTTTGTACCACAATATGAATGTGCTTTGATGGCAAATAATTACACTAGTCCTTTTGACATGAGGATCCACAGGCTGCCCTAGTTAAGCCAGTAATTAGCCTGTCCTCCTTTTTTTTTTTATTATTATTGAGAAACTACAAATTATCCTCATATGAGCACTGGCCATTCCTTTTTCTTTTTTCTATTCTGCCTCTCTCCCTCTCTCCCTCTCCCTTGTATCTCTCAGCACTTTGGATAAGGGGAATGCAGCTGCACTAGAGCAAGATAAAGCTCCGCCATCAAGATGATGAACAATTTGGATGAAGAGGCTTCGAGATGAACACAAAAGCTGAAGAAGTGCGGCTGATGCAGCCCCGGACAGCTGAAGAATGCTGCAGTCTGCAGATGAATAGCCCTCATTTGTGAATATACAGATTTTCCATGATGAATAAAAACTGAGTGTAGGTCACAATAAATAAACTTTTTTTTTTCCCCCCTTCTTCTTAAATAATAATTCAGGTTCCCGGCACCAAACAGCTGTAAATTGAAGGTTGTGCTTAGTTTTCTCAACTCTCAAAGGGGATAATTAAGCTAAGCTCATATTGTTTGATATATTAGTGTAATGATGAGCTACTATATTCTGGCTTGTTTTGAGTTATTTTAGGGTTTTTTTTCCATTATCTTTTTTCTTAAATTACATTTTAAATGTAGAAAGAGCATTTCTGAAACACAGTTGCCCTGTGTTTGGGTCTATCTGAAATGTATTCATTTAACATTTAATTAAAAATGCAACATCCCCTTTTTTGGAAAAAAGCGTGTAGGTAAAATGTATCAACAGTGTGCAACTAGTCCTGACATAATCCCGCTCAACTGCCAAGTCTTTATCCTTATTGGTGCACGATAATTTGATAGGGCTGTATTCTTTCCAAAGACAGACAGTCATTAACCTTCTGAAACTTCAGGACTGGTATATTTTGGCAACCATTATCCCCCATAATTTTTTCATGACTTCTTTCAAAGATCAACAGAAGGCAAATATTATTTCTTAATTTCTAATTTTACCTGTAAAGTGGGGTTTACAGTCATGTTTTTTAGGATAGGTCTCCAAGAAGTTGAAAACACCTGCAAGTTGAAGAACCATCTTGGGAAAGAGAGTAAAACCAAAGGAAGCCCAAGAACCTGAGTGCAAGTGGAGAGCAACGGTCCCAAACACACTCTTAAAAGTAGGATGTACTGTTTTAACAGTGCAATCTGCTGAAGTGAATGAAACATGGTCTTATCTACTTTCCAACTACCTCAGACTGACACTGGTCAGTTAATTTGTCTGTGAGGTGAAATTTTACCTAAAAGTCCTGGAGAAGAAGTTAGAAGTCTCCTCAAGATGTCCTCTTAGTGTGTGAGGTGCTACTACCTACACCCCCTACAGCACACTGTTGACCAATGCATTGATATAGTCCCAAAGCACTAAGAGAAAAATAAGCCAGTGCAGTTTCCACAAGTGTGTTTACACTTCTGGGGACAAAACGTCAGAACCCCCCTACATTTTTATTTTTCAGATTGATTAGATCTCAACCTGAAACACTCATCCACGGTAGGATTACTCATTAAAAGTGTTTGTCATCTCATCACTTTCCAGGCTAGAACTATACATGAAACCATTTGTCCACACTGGCAATGCACAAAAGTCAAATAAACTCCCCACTAAAGACCCTAAATTTAAACTCTGTGATACAGAATATATTAGAGAAGATGGAAATAAGGGAGCAATGCAGCAATTTGACTTTGAGTTTTAGTATTGAGTATAAAGTTCTACTAACCTGAGCTAAGCAGACTCTTCCTATTTCCTGCGTTTTGAGCATTAAATCCCACACCACACTGTTTATTTTCTAAGGCTATGGCACAGCTTCATGACACGGAGAGAACAGACAGTTCAATTATTTCAGAGAAAAAAAAAAAAGATTATCCTACATCTTGGCCTGTTTCTGGAACCAACATCAAGCCACATGTATTTTATGGTTCAAAAATGCCTGTGAGTTGACCCTTTCATCTCTAATTTGGGATCAAAGGGAGAATAGCCCCTGTGACATCTACAGCATGACTAGAAAGAAATTCCAGAAATCTTCCACCAAAGCCTGTTTTTGTGAGGTTTGCCAGTTGCTTTGCACAACCAAGAGACTCACATGGTGGGGCCGATTATGTAGGTGCTGCATGGCTGGGTGCCACTGCCAAACTTTTGTCAGCTCTCTCAGCCTCAGTGGAGATGCATCATCCCAAATTCCCAATGAGGACCGCAAGTCCCACTGTCACTTGCTTGCTCTGTTTTCACACGACAAGGAGACAGCCCAAAAGTGGAGGATTTCAGTGGTTTCAGGATCGGGTTCCCCATCTTCATTACCAGCTCAGCATGGCCTGCTCTAAAGTTTTGCCCATAATCTACCACGCATGTGTTCATCCCATAAAACAGCAACGAGATGTTGCCATCTATGAGGTGGGCCCCAGCTTTCTCCCCTAGAAACATCCACCTCCACAACACTATTCACAACTGCATTAGGGAGAACAATTAATCAGAAACTGCAAGGAAAAAGAAAAAAGAAAGAAAATTGGTTTTGCCCCACCAGGAAGAAATTTCCCACTGGCAATTCACTCCAAGGAAGAACTACAACAATCCTGCTCCAAAGGCCATTAGAAAGTGCAAGCCTTTCCGCTAGCTTCAAGGGGGTTTCAACCAGGTCATTGCTAAATTCAGTGAAAAATAAAACTTTATAATGCTATATATCAGAGAAAAGCAGGGAACCGCAGACCATCCCTAAGGATCACAGCTCCCAGGGCCCTGCGGGTTTCTTCACCGTGGCACTGATCATGGTCAAACAGGCTTGGATTATCATCTAGAGCCCATCCAGCACTTAAACTGATGATAGATTTCCATTCATGCTTGCGGTAACAGCTGAACATCTATTAACTCTTTTCTCACTCATTATCTCCCTCCTTAAAAAGGTGCTCACAGCAAAACCAGGATCAATAGTTAGGAAAACAGATTTTTCATTTGACAGCTGTGTAAAAATACACACCCTTGATTTGTAGTTAGCCTGTAGAGACAATGTTTACTAATTAAAGATTTTAACAGTCATGAAATTATTATTCATATTGTTGTTAGGACCCCAAATTCCTCATCAGAGTTGTGATGAGTTGTTCTAGGGCCTGCACGTCTGTAATAAGACAGATGGAGAAGGCAGCTCCTGCTCTATAGAGGTTGAAATTTTAACATGCCATAAGAGACAAAGAAGTGCAGATAAACCACCCAGGAGGCAGGAGGGGATGAGGACAAGGTAAAGGTGAAAAAAAAGCCCTGATGTGCTGTAATGAGTTCAGCATCAGTTTATGCTATTACAGGATTTTGATATTTTTCAGATTATGCAATCTAATTTAATAATCAGTCATTCAATACAACTATTGTTCTTCCTTACCTCTCCCCAAATTGCTGGTGGAGGTAAAAAGAACTCGTGCCCTAGTGGGAAGCACCACTCTCACATTCAAAAGTTAAGACTCACCCAAGAGATCATCAATCAGTAACTCACTTTAAAATTCTCTTTAAAATGTTTTACTAGCTCACTTTACTTGACATTTTTATCACTATTTATATCTCTAAAGCAGTGATATAATTAGTAAAGCTATTAATGTTTCTTATGTTTAGCCTTACAAAAGCTACAAATATCTATAAATCTGGCTTATAGCAAAATAAATAATGATAATAATTCTGTCAAGCATCAATATAATTTGCTGGACAGCACTGTGTAAACCAAGCAAATATCTGAACCATTAATGAGCTTAATCTGTGCCATTTAACCACCCCTTCAGTAAATTGTTCTGCAGGCCAGAGAGGAGTGTTCAGGTTAGTTACTTTGCAGACTCTCCTCCTCTGCCAGTATTTGTTTTCCCGCTAAAGCAACTGGCCTGATTTAACCCAATTCTGCCTTTCACTCTCCTATGGCTTGAGTCAAAAACTCCCATCAAATGTGTGGGAAAGGGTTTTTTTTCCTCTCCTCATGAAACTTCAGTATTTCAGAGATGTTGATGTCTTGCATGGATCCATGTTCTTTAAGAGAAAAAAAAAACAACATAAAACAAACAAAAGAAAAAAGAAAACATCACTGGAAACACCTCCCCCCCACACTTTTTTTCCTTACAATAGTCACTTTTTAGTGATGAGGGCATTCACTCAGGATACGATAAAGTCAGTTATAAGTCTCTGCTCTGGATGGTTCGAATCACTAACAGGAATCCGAGTTCCAGCATCTTCACCTTTGGGTTAGGTTCTCTCATTCAAATCAAAATCTATACCTCAGACAGGAGAAATTTTAATCTCTAAAACATGAAACCAGGATGTCACAGAGTCCTGTTTTTTGTCATATTGGCTGTTCCCAATACAGGGGTTTTTGTGAAAACTCCCAGACAGCTCAGGTCCTCAAGACTTTGAACCATGGCACAGGCCACCTTTTATTTTGTTTACACTTTATTTTCCTTAAAATTCAATTGTTTTCCAAATATGAACAAAAAAACCCAACAGAAAGCATAAACCATGCCTTGGCAAATTAATACAAGGTCCTGTTCTCCACTGCTTCCTGCTCCATGGAAAGATTTTCCCCTTTTCAACAAGGTACACAGACATGACCCAAACTTCCAAAGACCAAGATGGGCTGACCTTCAGCAGCCCGGGGGAAAGCCATACAAATTTTGATCTAAATACAAACGCACTATCCATAGCATTACCATTTTCAATAAGAAAATAAACGTCTGCATTCACAAACATCGAGTAATAGGCCTTTTAAGTAAAAGTATTATAAGAGTATATCAGCTATAAGATATAATACCAGCGACTACTACCACAGGATGGGCATTTTTAACTTTCACTCTAAAATGACTGGATGATAAGAGAGTACAATATATATTTTGAATTCAGGATGAGACGATCTTTTTAATATAAGTGTTTTATGATGTAGTCATACATCATTTCTAACTAAAATGCTAAACAAAACACAATCCTGTTTTGAAACATAATGATGGATTTTTGTTATTCTGTTTTATTCCATAAGATATTTTTTCAATTCAAAGTTTTATTTTATTGATGGCATAAGAAGGTCTCAGTACATCTTCTTTCATATCTAAGGCAGTTTCATGAAAACTGTGAAGTAAAAATCAAGTGCCATTAGAGAGAAAGAAATTTTGGATACGTGATCATTTGTTGGGACAGACCCACATGATGGGATTAAGGGAGATTAAAAGGGCTAGGTATGTTTTTCTGATTGCTTTGGCACTTAAAAACCCCTCTGAACTCAGACCAGGAGTTTTGTGGGATTATTATAACAATAATGGGAATCTTGGAAGATTGGTAGTGGATAAGCAGAAGGGAAGTAAATCCAATAATGTTTGTACTGTCACAAAGCCAGGAAGGTTTGGGATATGATTTAATCCTATGGAGCAGACCTACTCAACACTCCTAAGCAAGAGATAAACAAATAAATATATGCAGTAAAATAGAAGTATTTCTGCAAAGTGAAATCCCTCGCCAGGCTAAATATTTTTTCCCCTTAACCACAAAACTCAACGACATCTTTACTTTGTGAGCTGAGCAAGAATCCCCACAAATTGCTGCATCCTGCCCTTCATAGGCTTGGTGAAACATGATGTCCAGAGAAGTGCCTGTGCTTTCTGTCTCATTCTTTGCTTGCCTTCATGCATACTACTAAAGTACGCTGTGTCAGTACCTATAAGGAATCAAAATATTCTAAGTACTGACTACTGCAAAAATATGAAACACCTTTTTTAGTACTTGATTCAAACACAAGGATAAAAGGGGAAGGAAAATGTCACTTCCCACCACACAAGAGCTGAGGATGGCCATTCACTATGTCATTGCCTTTCTAAGAACCTCACTGCATCTACAAGAAAATTCGTCCCATTAAACTCTTGTCCCAGAGAGTCCCAGGCTTGTCTTCTTATGCTATCATGACAACAACATCCATTTTCTTTGATCAATTTACCAGCTTAAAGCCTCATGCTTCTAGCTGCTATACCACATCTCTATTGATGGAGAGATGTTTTCTTATATTCACAAGACCTGCCCAGCTTTTGACATGAATTAAAAAGGGGAAAAAGAGAAAAAAAAAAAAACCAAAAAACACAAAATAATTGAAATACAATTGCAACTTTTTTTTAAAGGCTGTATTTTAAAAAAAGACCCTTCCTGAAACAGTAAATGTTAGAGTAGTGGTGTGAGGCTGTACAAATTTCATCGCTTCCATGTATTTCAAGAAAATCCAGATTAAAATCTCAACTTATAACACATGCTGTAATTCAGTCTTCTCAAGAAGTCAATGGAGCAGTGCCGAGTTGTACCAACTGATGATCTGGCCCATGGCAGGAAAACCCAAAACAGGACCTCATCTTGCCCCACTGCTCACTAGGTCTGCTTGCCTGGTGCAAAACCACCCAAACTACCTCTGAGCAGAGCTGCTTTGGACAACTAACTGCATCTCACCTGCAGCCCTCCCAGGGCTGTAGTGGCCATCCCACTGAGACTTTCCTACATAGGCACAGTACTCACATTGCTATGCTACAGTCATGCCTCAGTCTGTGGATCAGAGAGAACCCTCATTCACTATCCTGCCCTGATCACTCCTAATTATTGTCCACTTAATAATAATTTAGATAAAACTTAGCCTTTGCCATGTCAAACTGTTCTGCGTAAAATGAAGGGGAATGGCTTTAAATTGGAAGGAGGAAGATTTAGATTAGACATTAGGAAGAAAATCTTCACGATAGAGTTGCCCAGGGAAGTTGTGGATGGCCCCTCCCTGGAAGTGTTCAAGACTAGATTGGATGGGGCCTTGAGCAGCCTGACTGAGTGGTCGGTATCCCTGCTTACGGCAGGTTGGTTGGAACTAGATGATCTTTAAGGTCCCTTCCAAAGCAAATCGTTCTATATACCAGGTGAGACAAACTTTTGCAGTGAAACCTTTGGCAAACAGTACCTTGGCAGTAGGCTGTTCCAATTGATACCAGAAACCAAGACTAAAGACCGTTCAAAAGCAGGGCTGCTTACATGGCCCAAGGATAGATGTAAATATCAATATTGGCAAATTTCAATTCAGTAAATTAATATTTTTAGAAGATGCAACTGAAATTTGAGCAGCATGGAAAGGCCAAGAAAGGGACGTCTTTTTTCCTCTCCTGCACTTGGAGACCTACTGTCAGCCTCAGCCTTGTTTAAAGCAACCTACTGCTACAATATGGATCTGTACCAGGATCACATTCAACTGAAGCCTGCCGTGTTGCAGACTTACACTTGAAAGACAGATATAAACCAAAAAAAGTTTATAATGAGAGCCAACGAGCTCCACCACTGCAGCCAAAGGCTCTTGCTGCTGTTTAATAAGGTTAAAAATAGTTGGATAGGAAGCAATGGAGCAGGGGACTGTGACACATCTGCACCAGAGACCCAGGGCCTGCTTTTATAGGAGTTTAATAAAAAAAAGAAAAAAACAACACAGGCCTGTAATTGCTCTTGTTTTGAGTTCTTACACTAACTACTTTGTCTATATACCTCCTGAAGCTTTTGGCTGCGGTGCATAATCAGAACAATAGCTCAAAAGAAGCCAGCAGTCCTGGTTACAATTAGTCGGGACTATTTTAACTACCTGTTGGGCTGTTACAGATTTAAGAACGGCTGGCTGGCCAGAAGAGGGTTCTGGCAAAAAAACATCTCTGCTGAGTTAGGGAGACTTTGGGATTTTTTTTTGTTTTGTTTTGTAATTATTATTTATTTATTGAAGTTCAGCATCATCAACAAGGCTGTTTTAAAAATAGAGATACTCTTCTTTTCTCTGTTTTGCATGCCCTTTTGTAACTCTTAGCTCTCCAAAGCAGTCCATACTCCTTATTTACACACAGTGGCCAACACAACAACATCCTGTCCTCAGCTGGCCTCGGAGCTCAGTCAAAATAGAAATAAAAACAATCTGAAGAACAAGTGAATCAAGGACATCAATGTGAACTTGCCCTAAATGCTAGATGAAAATCCCCATGAAATCCACAAGGGGAAGTCTGAATGTATTAACCAAAAAAAAACAAACAAACAAACAAACAAAAAAATTAAACAGATAGGTGAGAGAAGTTCCATTTAAAATAAAAGGCAGCAGAAACCAAACTGCAAGAGTTTAGGTTTTGAATGAGCTTTCATTATTCATTGACCCAGGTTTCTTCTTTATGTTATGCAGAAAGCAAAAGATTAAACCGATGCCAGTGGGAGCAGAGATTGGAGGGTGGGTGCTATGGCCACATTGGTCCCACAGAGGTGAGGAGAAAGCTTTGACTGTGCTTGCGAAGAGGCTGCGGCACACTCAGAACTTCACAGCACAAGGGTGCAGCAACTCAGCTAATTGGGGAAGATAAAAGCCAGGATTTTATGAGACAGACACTGTCATTATCAGAAATGAGGGATAAAAACTTGAGCAGCTACATCTCATTTTATCACTGGGAAGTCTCAGAAGGAAAAAAGAATTATCGAAGTTTTTGATAGTTTCATTTAACCACAAGAAAACTATGTTAATGTAACCTTAAAGGTTTGACTAAAATCTGCCAAATCAAGGCAATTCAGCGTTCAGGCCTCAGCTTCTTCCTTAACCCACCTGTAGTGCCCAGACAAATACTGTCTGCTTGTGGACGCAGTCTCATTTATACAGGCAGACCATACTGGTGACTCTTGCAATTCCAACAGCAATAGCCAGTACAGCCCCACATCTCTAGGGAAGTAGCAGCCCTTAGAGCTGCTCACAAAACGGTCTTAGGCTTTCTACACTTTTTTTTTTTTTTTGCTTTGTTTCTTGTAATGCAAGTATAAAAGCAATAAACAGTTTCATCATAGACCAATCCAATAGAGCATTTCCCTCTCCAAAACACCACCACGGCTCAGTTAAAGCAGCACTGCCAGAGCACTCAGGACCAAAGCTTTCTGAACTTCTCAATTCCTCAAATTAAAACAGAAGTGGGATTGATTTCTTAAATTTAAAAAATGTGCTTACAAGAACTCTTTCTGTCCCTAAAATCTGCCAGGCTATGCTGGAGCCTGCACAGGCAGTGAGAAGCAGGCACTTTAATGGCCAAGTTAAAAAAGCCCTGAAAGCCCAGGTTTCTAATGAAAATAGTGACAGACCTTTAACCATACAGCAGCTTGAGTAGGCGCCACCATAATAACCATTTAAGCCCTCTTTTCTCAGAAAGGCTTGGCCCAGCAATTGGAGAGGAGTAAACAGGGCTGGTAGCTAAATGACCTTTGAGCATTAGCAGATGGCCTTTTATGAGCACAGATTAGCAGAACATGGGAGTTTTTAATGGCCATTAACAGGTGCCAAGGCTGCTTTTCCCTCTCTACCTACCTACAGCCAGTAAAGCAGGAACCAACTTCAAATGGCGTCTCTGCTCCCACCCTGTCCTTTATTTCTGTTTACATCCCAGCATCTTTGAGGACACAGCAAGCATATGTCCTGCACCAATGAGACAATGCTGTAGATTACGAAAACCAAACAAGACTACCTCGCCTTTTGGTAATGGCATCACTAAAAGGGTCACCATCATGATATTGCATCTGAGGTGCAGCTGGTTCAATGGTGACAATCAAAATTATTGCCCTCTTCTTTCTGATATGAGGAAATTATAGTAAACCCCAGCAACAGATTTCAAAGCTGTTTGAAAGCAGGAATGAGTCAGAGCTAAGCCAAGGCAAGGGTTTCCCCTCTCTTTGTAACATCACGGTGTTCTCCAGTGACAACCTTTCTGACCTCTTCCCAGCTCACCTCTCTCACCAGGTCCTATTCTGCTGCCCTGCCTCTGGCTCTGCTCTGTCAAAGTAACTCTGGTATTTTTACGAGCTGAGGCAGCAGTAAGCACTCAGTCCACATCTCAGCAAATATTTCCTCACCTAGTTTTATCCTGGCCTGGGAACAACTCAGAAGCACACCAGGACTCAGGGCAATTACCAAATTGGCTCCTCTGCATTTATCTCTGTGGGTGGGTAAAGAAAAGCCCTTGCAATTAATCTCAGATGCTGCCTGATTAGGCACAACTCCGGGGTTATGAGCCTTTTGGAGCTGAGCAGCCTGCTTAAAGACTGGAGCCGCAGTGACAGGGCTGAGACAGACCCTGTCCCCACCTCAGGTGTGGGGGTCACACAGTGTTGGCCTCTTCTCTCAAGTAACAAATGACAGGACAAGGAGAAATGGCCTCAAGTTATGTCAGGGGAGATTTATACTGGATATTGGGAAAAATTAGTTCACTGGAAGGGTTGTAAAGCATTGGAACAGGCTGCCCAGGGGAGTGGTGCAGTCACCAACCCTGGAGGCATTTAAAAGGCATGTGGATGTGGCACTTAGGGACATGGTTTAGTGGTGGCTTTGCATTGCTATGTTTACAGTTGCACTCAATGATCTGAAAGGTCTGTTAGAACCTAAATGATTCTGTGATCCTGTGTGTGTGCCAGCAAATGCTGAGCAGGAAACTGAATATTTAGGGTAAAAACAGCAAGAGCGTAGCTGAGGAGCAGATCACCACGCCCTCAGGAGACATTCCCTCACTCCTTAGGAAGCACAGCCACACTTTCCCTCGCTGCAGGCTCTCTCCCTCTGGCCTCCAGCTCCTTCACTGCCCTCTCCCTGGGTCTGTGCTTGCTGCAGCCACCTCACCAGCCCCTCTGACTGGGCTCTCTCACTCACTAAAGCCTCAGCTCTCTGGGCTTCCTACTCTCTTGGGCTCCAGTCTCTGGCCCTTCACTGCTTCCTGTTGAACTCCCACTTTCACAGACTCTGCTCTGGTCTTCCGCTCTCTGGGCCTCTCGCTTTCCTTGCCTCCACTCTCTAGTCCTCCCACTCTCTCAGCCTCCCACTCTCTGGGACCTCGTTTTCTTGGCGTTCCTACTTTCTCAACCTCCACACTTTGGACCCCCTGCTCCTAAGCAACCACTGATCCTTCCACAGACCAGACCTCTGATCTCCTGGTCTCTCATTACTGATGGCTCATACTCTCAACTCCAATATCTTGGCTTCTTCCCACACATTGGACCTCCCAGTCTCTCATCATGCTTTTGATTTCCCATGTTCTTGGCCTGCCACTCACTGTGCCTCTATTCTCTCAGCCTCCCACTATTGGCCTCCCATTCTCCGAGCCTCTACTCTTTCAGCCTTTCACTCCTTCAGCTTCTGATGCCTTCAGCCTCACACTTGGCCTCTTAAATTTTGGCCTCTATACTCCTAGGCTACCGTTATTGGCCTCCAACTCTCTAAGCCTCCACTCTTTGAGCTTCCTGCTCTCTCATCCTTCATTCACTGGACCTTCCACTCTTTTGGCCCTCCACTCTGTGCCTCTACTCTTTAAGCCTCCAAGTCACTGGGTCTCACATTCTTTTGCCTCTCACTTACTCAGCCTCCACTCTCAGCCTCCATCCTCTTGGTCTTTGTTCTCTTAAACTCCCACTTTTGGCCTCCCACTCTCTCAAACTCCTACTCAGCAAACCTCACAACCTCAGCCTCCATTCTCTTAACCTCTGCTCTCTTGGGACCTAGTATGATATATTCCCTTAACCTCCCAATATTGGCCTTCCACTGTCTGCCTCCACTTTGCAGGTCTCCCACTCTCTTGGAGTCCCAATCATTGGGCCTCACCTTGCCAGCCTCAAATCTCTTGAGAGATGCAATACATCAATATCTTATTTTCCAAAAGAAAATAATAACATAGTACAAACTCTAGATGAAACCAGTAACATGACGTTGCAGTGCCAATCTTACAGTTTTCAGGTTTAAGTGCCTTATTAAAGTGAACGTATTATGGCTGGGATTTGAGGCAAAACACTAGGGAAAGAAACTGGAAAACTTGGGGAAAAAAACTTGATAAAACAATTAAAATTTGGCACAAAAAGAATCATAGAATCACCAGGTTGGAAAGGACCCACTGGATCATTGAGTCCAACAGTTCCTATCACTCCCTTAAACCATGTCCCTAAGCACTTCATGAACCCGTTCCTTGAACACCTCCAGGGAAGGTGACTTGACCACCTCCTTGGGCACCCTGTTCCAGTGCCCGATGACTCTTTCTGTGAAGAATTTTTTTCTGATATCCAGCCTGAACCTCCCCTGGCGCAGCTTCAGGTCATTCCCCATTGTCCTGTCCTCAGTCACTTGGGAGAAGAGGCCAGCTCACTCCTCTCCACAACCTCCTTTCAGGTAGTTGTAGAGAGTAATAAGGTCACCCCTCAGCCTCCTCTTCTCCAGGCTAAACAACCCCAGCTCTCTCAGCCGCTCCTCATAAGACTTGTTCTCCAGCCCCCTCACCAGCTTCGTTGCTCTTCTCTGGACATGCTCCAGAGCCTCAACATCCTTCTTGTGGTGAGGGGCCCAGGACTGAACACAGTATTCGAGGTACGGTCTCACCAGTGCCGAGTAGAGAGGGAGAATAACCTCCCTGGACCTGCTGGTCACACCATTTCTGATACACGCCAAGATGCCATTGGCCTTCTTGGCCACCTGGGCACACTGCTGGCTCATGTTCAGTTGGCTGTCAACCATTACCCCCAGGTCCCTCTCCTCTGTGCAGCTCTCCAGCCACTCTTCCCCCAGCCTGTAGCACTGCATAGGGTTGTTGTGCCCCAAGTGCAGGACCTGGCATTTGGCCTTGTTGAACCTCATGCCATTGGCCTCAGCCCAGTGGTCCAGCCTGTTCAGGTCCCTTTGCAGAGCCTCCCTACATTCAGGCAGATCCACACTTCTACCCAGCTTAGTGTCATCCGCAAACTTGCTGAGGGTGCACTCAATGCCTTCATCCAGGTCATTGATAAAGACATTGAACAGGGCTGGACCCAGTACTGAGCCCTGAGGAACTCCACTTGTGACTGGCCTCCAGCTGGAGTTAACTCCATTTACCACCACTCTCTGGGCCCGGTCATCCAACCAGTTTTCGACCCAGGAGAGTGTGTGCCTGTCCAGGCCAGAAGCTGACAGATTCTGAAGCAGAATGCTGTGAGAAACTGTGTCAAAGGCTTTACTGAAGTCCAAGAAGACTACATCCACAGCCTTTCCCCCATCCAGTAGTCAAGTCATTTTGTCATAGAAGGTGATCAGGTTAGTTTGGCAAGATCTGCCTTTTGTAAACCCATGTTGACTGGGCCTGATCACCCAGTTCTCTTGCATGTGCTTCATGATATCACTCAAGATTACCTGTTCCATGACTTTCCCCGGCACTGAGGTCAGACTGACAGGCCTGTAGTTCCCCGGAATTAATCATATCCAGAATAGAGTTCCTGGAAAGCAGCACTGTGAGACACTTAGTACAAAGTACTGCAAGGAAGTCCCAAGTCAGGAATGCACAAAACAGTGAAAGCTGGAGTCTGCAGAAAATGGCGTATTAGACTGTCTGCTGTGTGGGAAATGATAGAGGGGATGGGATGTGCAGCAGTGGAGTGCAGGGAAAGCAAAATGCCAGGAGCAGCCGCACTGGTTCTGGGCATTCTCCTGGCACCAAGCACTGCTGTTGCATCTGGACGTGGGTAGACTCAGCCTGGATAGGAAAAAGAGGGTAGTGGCCGTGAGTTCAGCAACAGTGCACACGTCAGAATGGGCCAACCCCAGCAGAATTAGGAAAAGAAAAACCAGGAGCAATATGGAAATTAAAAGGTTAAATCTCAGAAGATAGACTTCTAGAGAGTGTGTGCAGGACACTTGTCAGAAGGGTGCACAAGCAAACCCCAAGGAAGGTCTGGGAAGCTCCAATACATGAGGAAGCTCCCAGCAGAGCAACACTGAAGGAGGTGATGCAGTTTTTCATCCTTATAGGCCTCTGTTTACTTAGAGGTGCAAAAGAGATCATTTCCCATTACCTACAGAGAGATGCGTTTCGAAGTTGGACCAATGCCCTGTGCTGGACATATCCCCAAAGTCCCTTTCATTCACACTCAGCACCTCAGAAATACTTGGAATGTGTAGCATTTCATGGGAAAATATGATTTCTTGATGTTGCAGAGATCCAGGGTCTGCGAAGATGCTGGTTGAATCTGAAGAAGGATAAAAATATAATCAGAGCTTCAAGAAAATTTGAGAAGTGCATTCCTGAGCAAATGCTGAGCGAAATGTGAATTTAAGGTAAGAGAAAGATGTGCAAAAAGGCCTGGCAGCTTGGTGACCATAGGATCTGGAAGAAGCAGGAGTAACTTAAACAGATGCTAGACCAAGATGTCTACAGACGCTCACAAAGAGAAGATTAAGTCACTCTCTTGAACCTATATTGTTAAAATGGAGTCCTGGGCTTCATGTAACAGATGTGAGGTCTCACACCCCACCACCAAGCAGACAAATGAGAGCTCAGTCTGGTGAGGGTGACCAGGAAGGGGACACAGGGTGGCACCCTGCTGAGCCCCACATTTGCACAGGAAAGGGCTGAATGTTTCAATAGGTTTCTGCAGGAAAAGGGAGAAAGGCCTTGGAAGTGGATGTTCTTCCTAGGAATGCCAGGCCAGAGGAGGAGCATGGCAAGACAGCTGAGTCTGTGAACAAGACACAACCAGAACTCATTAACTTACCACTGCGGTGCTGGTGGTGCCTCCAGGGAGACCACACAGCAGCACAGAACACCCCAGAGACTAATTGAACATGGTTAATTATTAGGTGGTTTAAGATATATTTGAAGTTCTTTATTGTGTTCTGGTTGTTTGTGGTAGTTATCTTTGGATGGGGAAATGGTTGTTTGCAGGAAACAAAAGAGATCTTTCGAAGGGACTCGTGTCACTCAGGGTTGGGGAGACACATAGCTAAGCTACCTCGGTCCTCTCCAAGCCCTTCCACTGCCTGCCAGCATCAGATGGCAACTGCCCTTCATACATGCTCTTTCAAAAGGGTATCACAAATTAAATGGGACCTGTACCTCAGCTGATAGGAGATGTCTGCTGGAATCTACAATATGTGAAAAATAATTTTATTTTGTTGTTAAAAGCTGGCAGCAGGATCACAACCCTCCCCTACACCAGACTCTAACTATGGACTTAGAAGTCTGGGTTTTAGCTGGCCTGCGACTTCACAAGCTGGAAATCTGCTCAGAAACATCACTTTTATAAGGGTGGATCAATTTATGATTCTGTGCCAAGACCTGCTTAATATTGTGGGTTAGTGTACATGAGCTGAAGAACAAGGACAATTTAGTATAATGGTATAACCAGTATTACCACATCAAAGGCAGTAGAGAGACACTCATTTCCAGTGGAAGATGCATTCATGTGACTGCTGTTTGCCTGAAATTGTGAGAGTAGATGAACACTGAAATTTAAAGTGAAAGGGGGGTGTAAATGAAGTGAAATGAAGGGAAACACTTGCATGAGTCTTTGCAAAGTCAACACACAGACTTTTGTTCCAAACTATGTTGACTCTTTAAACTATTCCTCCTGAGCATTTTACCCACTTCTAAGGTTGACTGGCTCAAGTTCTGAGCACCGAGACCTAGGGATGCCCTTTGAAGAAAGCTGATTCCCAGCAGCCAAATTCATTTGTGGTGTAAGTCACCAGACATTAGTGTGTAATCCCCAGGGACAAATTTGGCCACCAGAATCTGTGTTCAGCCTTGGTTGAACACAGATTTCTTGACTTGCAGGGCTGATTTGTGCCAGCTCTGAATTTGGCCCTGCGTCTTTCTCTTTGTTCTGTGTATAGTTAAATAGACAAGATGAAAAAGCCATGACTAATTAGACTGTTAAATTAAACTGCTTTAAATTTATTTTATATGATGCATAAAGTTCATAAAAAGAAGTACCCAGAGTAGTATGAGTGACCTTTCTCCAGGAGCTGCAGTCCACCCGGATGCTTTTTTGAACCAATTGGCTGAAAACTCCTAGATTTCTTAACACCTTTTATTCCCTCTCTGCCACTTTCAAACCTGAAGGATTTATTTTTATCAGTCCCTCACCCACATAATGACTTTAAAATTCCTTAGGTTCATACCTTAAAATATAGCTGGGAATTAGAAGTAATGCCAATTAACAAGTCAAGGCTCAAAGGCACTGATGGAGTTAGCTTGCACTTCTCCCTTGAAAACTGTCATAAGTATATATAAGAACCTGTACACCCCAGGATTTCTGTTCAAAGTGTTCTTTCTGTTCAAAAGCACCTTTTCCATCATATTTGCAGCCCTGCCATCACCACGGTGCCTAAGGACTGAACAGCCCTGAGCCAAAAGGGGTAGTGGTGAACCTGCACTGCCCCACAAATGCCTCCCCAGTCTTTTGCCTTCCTCCAAGCTCCAGACTAGCAGCACATCCCAGCAGCTCTGTTTAGGGAGACTTGGCTGGGGCATCCAAGTTTGGGCCCGCAGGTTTGTCCTCACCAAAAAGGCAGTTTACATGCTTCAGGCATCAGCTGATTCCTGGATCTGAAAACCTGGAATTTCAAGAAGGTCAAAACTCCCTTATTTCATATGCAGGTATTCCTCCCACTCCCATTTACCAGGCACACAGATAAAAGGAGATTGGGTTAGACCTTGTGAGCCTCTGCTCCAGGATTTGGCACATTAAGGAGGCTAGAGTTTAGTTCCCAGATCTGTTGGTGGCTTAAGGCAAGTTATTTCACTTCCCCCAATTCAGTTCCCTCCTCAGTGGCAAAGTGGTGCTTGCAGTATAAAAGAGTACGTTTTCCCTCCAGCCACCAAGCACTCTTCGTTTTTCTGGAAATTCTGCTTTTGCTCTTCAGGATCCCTTATGGGGTGGGGATGGCTGCAGAGACACAGGTGAAATTCAGGCGCTTGGGGAAAGGGTCTCTCTTGGGAAATTCAGCAAGTAAAGAAGTCTTTTCTATTGTTATCAAGAACTCCTTGCATCCTCTTATTACTACCACCAATTACACTATTAAAATGACTGTCCCTATTTCGCACTCATTGGCAGTCATATTGGTTATCCCAGTTCCAGGTTCAGACTGTCTTTCCGGATGCTGTCACCATCCCTTGCGAACCAGCAGCCAACTCAGTCTGGGTCAAATTCTGCCTGCCCATAACTCCTGTAACTGCTGCTGATAGCAAAGTTTGGCCCGCTCTGATGCCAAAGGGAAAAGGCCATGAAACCTCCTCACACCCTCCGAAACTACGAGCTAGGCAGGACAGGACTGTGTCCTCATGGCACTCTGACGAGGCGCTTTATTTTTCCATGCCTGAGGAAGACAACCGGGGAAGGCAGATGGCTTTTTGGAAGCCTGAAATTGTATATTGTGGCTGCAGCATCCACTGCTCCTGCTGATGCTGCACTTCTCTACTTTGCACTCGTTTATTTGGGAAGGATGCATTTTCAGCAAAGGTGTGAATATCGCTCCCTTTGCAGCTAATCCTGACACACCAGTGGCCCACAAGCACACTGTATTGCTAAGCAACACTTGGCAAAATCCATGCCAGGTTGTGTCGGTCCCTTTTGATGTTTCACAGAAGCTTTGTCATTTCCATCTCTGGCATTGTTTCCAGCATTTTGGGTGTCAATGTTCCTGAAAACCATCATAGAAAGGATGTTTATTGAACTGTCAGAGGGTGAATGATTGACACTAGGCACAAGTACTTTTCATGTTCAGGTTTTGGCATGCCACAATTGGATTATTTCCTGATAAATGCCATCCAATTCTACCAGATGGACCACTGAGAGATATGCCAACCTGTGTGAGAAATGGAGTAGATGCTCAGTGCCACTTATTGGTAGATGTGTGCTTCTCTAGTCTATCCTTTTGTGTAGCTGCAGGGTATTTTACTGAAGCAGTGACTTTTGTGATGTTTGTAATTAGAAGAGCAAGGCAATTTTTATTGTGGAGAAGGGTAGATTTCAGTGCCCAAATTTGATTTCATTCACCTTAGAGTGTAAGTGCAATACCAGTTCCTCTCTTCTTGGATTTAATGTGTTCTCTGTGACTTGAGCATTAAAGAGCCATGAATTTTGAAAGTCAGGTATTTCTCATATATAAATAATTTCAATAAACCAATCCTCTGCCTTCCCGTTCATCTTTTCCTAATGGCTCATTTACAGATCCAAATGCAATACAAGGATTGAGGGGTAGGTAAAACATCTAATAGTGAATACATTATGCATAACATCCGAAGTTTATTAAACAGCTGAATTCATTTCATTGACACTCAGCTGGAAGTGGGTGGTTATCTGCAGTCTCCGGATAAAGGAGGGGCAAGCGGCAGCATGAGAGGGGAAGCAACCCAGGGCTGGATGTCGGTGGGGAAGATAGGTTGGGGCTGTCGAATTGCCCCTGGAGCTATTGAGGGCATGTGGGGAAGAGGTATTAGATAGAAAGAGCTTTTTCATCAACACAGGTGTCTATGTTGAGCAGAAGGGGAGAAAGCAAGAACTCTCAAACACCCTCACACAGGCACTGGGTAAGGAATTGCCACCAGGCACAGGAGCTTTCCTTCAGTTTAGTTTGGCTTTGCTGGGTGTCAAGGGGGAGGGAGCTGCCTTTTTCTGTTTGCTAGAGGTGACACAGGAAGAAATCCTTAATTCTGGCAGACAGAAGGTTGCAGGTCTGTAAAAGTATAATTTTTCTGCCTGAACTGACCTACTAACAAGACAAAAGAAACATTAAGTTATCTATTCCTGTAGTCCCTGGCACTTTAATATATACATAAAAAGCAGGGCCTTTGTACTATACCTAATAAGCAGAAGTGAATAACGTGGTATAATTAGCTTTCCTTTCTCAGCCTCCTCTCTCAGATATCTCAACACACTTCTGACAACAGGATGGTACAAGTGGTGACTGGTACCTACATCTTAGGTTTACCATCACTTCATTGTTCTACGGTAACATATTTTTCATCTGTGCCATTATGAGGGTCTGTCTCCGCCACACTTATTTCTGCATTTTAGCCATTGGCTTAGTCACTGCCAGCTAAAATGAAACACAGCTAGAGCAGAGGCTTCAGAATGGAGAGGCTGTTATTGCACTCTCCAGAGACCTGCAGTCAAACCCTTGGGTGCACACATGCACACGTGTGCGCACACACAGCACCCCTAAAAATGTGTCTGATTGACAGCTTGGCCCTGCAATCACCTAAAAATAACAAGTAGGAAAACGTACAGTCCTTTTTGGATGGCCTCGATTAACTAAGGTCTTGATCTTGCAATGGTTTCTGCATCAGCCGATTTCTGTGTCTCACCAGGACTCTGGGGTCTCAGTGCTGCTGGTTTCCAAAGTTCACAAAACACTGAGAAAAAGAAAAGTATACAAAATAATACCACACTGTGCAATCTTCTGCTATTCCAGAGCAAAACTCAGACTAATAGCCTTTTTTTTTTTGTTTTGCTGTGCTTACAAAAGGGAGTTGAGAGGCAAACTGATTATGCAGGACTTTAAAAAACAGACAGATCAAAAAATCCCACTCCCAAAACAGCACCCTGTAAAATTATGTTACTGAGGTTACTTCCAAGAAAGTAACTACAGTTTTTATTGTAGATTTGTTAGTAAGCTTATAAATCAAAACCAAGCTTATAAAGTTCAAACCCAACCCTGTTTACAAACCTGTTATGCAGAGATGTAGAAAAATGATATGCACACAGGTAACACCACTGGTCTTCAGAACTGCAGAATTTCCTTAAAGTAATAACTTTAATTCAGTTCTTTCTGGCATAAACTTTTTCATCCCATTATGTCAAAAAACTGTATTATCCATCCATTTGTCTGTCAGAATGATTCCCCCTGGGCCCATATACCACTGGTTCTTCTATTCTAAACCTCCCCATTACATCCTGCTATCAAGAGTCACAATTTTCAGAGAAAGTCTCTTGTGACTTTTGACAATGTTTTACAGTGAACTAGACCAGGAAGCTCAGAGTTAAAGGAAATCTTCCATTCTGACAATGAATATGTAATAGGCATTACACTGTGCAGTATAGCAAAAATGCAAGGTTCATTAAGTCTTTCAAAGGCAAGAACTTCCATGTAGTTTTGAATGAACCTGTCTTCATGATTGCATTAGCAAATGATATTTTGGAGCAGGAGATATTAATACTACACATTAAGGAACAAATTTGTTTAAATGCTCTATAGCTATGCGTGAATGCAGATGATCCAGGAATAAATAAAAAGCGAATAGTCGTCCAACTTTATATGTAAATTGTCTTTGGCTTATATACATAAGAATGCTCTTTGCTACTAAATTCCTTCATATTAACAAGCAGGATTGTAACTAATATATAAAATAAAGTCATTCTCTTTAATGAGAATGCTAAATATTTTAAAGAAATGCACAGCTATGAAATATTGTCAAGGGCATTTTTATACTTAAGTTTAAGAACACTTATGACTTAACTGTTGAATAATTTAACACATTCAGCCTTGAAGTACTATTTATGTATGTTTTTTAATGTTCATACTTATGTTGGCTTTTCTTTGCTCAGGATTTAGGACCTTTGATTTCTGTTTATAAAATTTACATCTTTAATCTCCAGGCTCTGTGCATTTCCCCATTCAACTCCTGCAACAATATAGGCAAAAAACGCTGAGAGGGAAAAGGAGCTAAAAACCTTGCACAGCTTGGAACAAGGACTGTAGATTTCAGTGAACATAAGGACAGATTTTAAGGAAATGAGCTCCAAGCAGAAAACCTCAATAAACATGAGCCACCTGTACAGCTCAAATGCAGGATTTGCAAACGAGTTTATGAGCTTTCTCTGAGAGGTGAAGAAAGCCCCATGAAACACGCTGGCACACCGTGGGAACCCTGACTTCTACGGCATTGGGCCTTTCAGGGAGCCCTGTGCCTGGGCACACGTGTCAGGGAGCAAGGGGGAAATTCCCTAATTCCACCTGTGTGGGACACAGCTGGGGTTGAGGGGGCAGTGCCACCCGGTGTTCCTTACCCATTGTGGGCAGCCAGGGTCTGCCCGAACACAAACCCACCACCCTGTATGCTGGGGCAGGGACGGTGCTCCTGAGAGTACTTTGCAAGAGTTGGGTTGAAGGCTAACCTATCTTCATGCCAAAAATGTTCAGGGTCACTCAGCTGATCACCACGGGCAAAAGTTTTGCTGAGTGACGAAACAGAAGCCAAACTCTCCCTGTGATCATGATATTGCACGAACTTCACTCTGGGATAAATAAAAACATCGACTGAAACCGTTTACAGAATATCTTGTCACCTTTCATTACAGTCTTTTGCAACACATTGATGCTTCGTGACACAGCAGATGTAAGTTGACGTGTCATACACAGAGCAGCAACTTTCAGGAATTTCTGTGACACATTTCTTTCAAAAAACAGCATCTCGACCAGGCAGTTGGACCGCAAGCGCATTTAAAACCACGGCTAGAAAAGCCAAGCTCAGAGGCAAAGAGCATCACACACAGAATATTTGGTCTGACTTTTCATCTGTATTTTATGCGCTACAAGCCATAGGCAGGGAGATGGACAGATCATCTAGCACGATGGATGAGTTGCTGCCAAGCTGATGTTACTGTATAACTATTGGCCCCTCAGTACCCATTCTGCTTCTGATAGTCATCACTTGCCAGTGCCCAAATGGATTATGTATAGCTGGCATGTTTATGGTATAAAG
Source organism: Cuculus canorus (assembly GCF_017976375.1). Classification (NCBI taxonomy): domain Eukaryota; kingdom Metazoa; phylum Chordata; class Aves; order Cuculiformes; family Cuculidae; genus Cuculus; species Cuculus canorus. The sequence goes on from NC_071403.1 coordinate 79,281,487, forward strand.
GAAGATGAATCTGAATATCTGCGAACCCTGGGCTTACAGGATGATGCATTTGGAAAGGAAAGCAAGTTTTTCAAGGGCAAAGAAAAAGTTAGTAGGGTTTTCTCTAAGAGAATTAACCTAACACCTCATAGCATCAGGCTGCATTACCACACATTAAGAGATCACTTAGCCAGGGAGACAGAAGGAGAGCATTAGGACTGAGAGTAAGAACTGTCACATATTTTAGGGACAGAGACGTCTTTCGAGCTGGAAATGATAGGTGGCGGTCACTGGCATGCCAAGATGAGTAATTTCTTTAGTGCAGATGTTTATTCAGACAAAGCAGATCGGCAGAAGTAACCGCAGACCTGGTCCTGTGAGGTTCATAAAGTTGGATCATGGCTAAGCAGGAGACCCTTGAAGGAGAACCAGAGGTCCCAGCCTGCCCTGCAAGAGACACCCCACTGCATCATCGCACTGAGCAAAAGTGGCTGCCGAGGGGCATCACCCTTCCCTGGTGAGCACTTTGGGTAGTGGCTGCTTTCTTGATCATGGGCACTATTTTCTTGGGGGAAGCAAAATGGAGAAACATGGGAGACTAGATGAATTGTGAGATAAGATACAGAACAATGCAGGGTGAAGACAAGAAAACTACTCCCTTGCTGCACTGGATGAGATCCTCCAGCAGTAGTGATGGGATCTCAGTACTGAACAGATTTGCACTGACTCGGCATCACTGAAATGAAAGTATTGCACCCAGTGGGGTCTTTAACTCAGCAGTGCTGTCAGGACAGTCTTTGCATCCCAGGAAGGAGATATCTAATTTGCTAAGAATAACCACTTGCACTCTGCCTTCGCTTTCCGACAAACCTGAATAAGGAGGCAATCTTGTTCCACAAAAGCAACGTTAAATGAAAATATGTAAATAGAGAACTGGAGAGTGAAAACACTCATCATCTTACCTAAACTAAGTGACTCGGCACATGTCCTTGGGATATTGGCAAAGGGATCCAGAAATCGCAACAGGAAGTCAAAGTTTACAACAGAAATTCAAGACAAAATGAACACTACAGCTGTAATACACTCACAACTTTCCCCGGCCACAGTCCTCTAAAAAAATCCAAAACCTCTGAATCTCATAGTTTCAAGAACCTCTTTTCCAAGAGTGCCTCCTGTAAAGCTTCATTTCCTTTTGAAGTCTGCTTTCTATTTTACTCCATTTTTTTTATAAGAATATATTTAGGTAGGAACTGGCCTTTACATCCACAGGCAGTCATGGCTATCAGTCAATCTATCAGTAAACCGCTCATGAAGTTCACTAGACAAAGGGTTAGTGCAGCTAGTACCACAATAATGTAGAAACAGAAATATTACAAAGTAAAGGCTTATAAAATAATAAAAATTCTACTTAGTTCAGATACCTCCCAGTGCCTTTGGCAAAATACCTTAAGCATTCCACATAAGGTGGGCATTGTCTTTATAAGATGGCACCTCATAAAATGGTATTAAATATCACCAACGGGGCTTCATATTTCATCCAGCAGGGTTTAGGCCAGACATGTTCTATATCACACATTATTAGAATGACATCTGCTTTGCAAGTTGTGTACCCAGGAGCATACCTTGATAACTCATTTCAGCACTCATTCTCGAGGCTTCTGTGGCTTCCTAATACCTAATATGTTTAACTCATTTTGAACAGAAGTCTAAAGCCTGTCGTGGCCCTCTGGCCAAAACTGTAGCTGTCAGGCAACGGAGCCAGCTATCAAACATTACTCATTTATCATTAGTGGTGATGCAGCTGTACAGAGAAATGTACCCACTGAAGTGAAGGGCTGTCAATTGTTCCCTGTATAATACTCTTCTTCTCAACAGGGCATTTCTCCATGGATGTATAGCTAGAGCACTTCACTACTTCCCCATAGCGCAGAATTTATAGTAGCAAGGAAATGGGGAACATATTTTCATTTAAATGGGTCTGCCACAAGATGAATAAAGCAATCATCAATAGAATCTATAAGCAGAGAGATATGTGACACACTGTTTATAAACATTACACACAGGCATGTATATGTATAAGCATGTGTGTGCATGTGTGTACATATACACATGCAGTGTTTATAAATAAACTCTCCAGATCTGTATCGGTATTTACAAAATTGGCGCATGTTCAGTACTAAAGGTTCTGCTTCCTCTTTGCTCACCATTTCCATAAGAAGGCTGGAATGTGCAATTTAGGCTTCAAATTTCCATGTCTATTCTGCTTACAAAACTCAAACACACGCTGCCTTGAACTTTGCTGTCCTCAACTCTACTCCCCAGAGAGGAAAACAGCCAGATTAAATCTATATGAGAGATCTCCTGACTGCAGACACTACCGCCTTTATTCGCTAAGGTGAAGCACAGCACTGGTCTGGGAAAGCACCACCATTTAGATAGTATCTTCAGGCTCCTTTGAACCACTGCTGGATGCAAATATTTGTACACATGCATTATGAAGAAAGTATGGCACAATTCCCTGCATATTTATTTTGTCTCTGTACAAGTGAGGTACAGAGGAGGGAGACAGACACCAGTAGCAAAGAGCAGACCACTGGCTTCCACATCTGCCTTTCCACTCATCAAGCAGGGTTTCTCCTCTGGAGCCAAATGGAATGGCCAAATGGAATGGAAGGCCAAATGGAGGTTGCCCATCTCTTTCAAGACATTCATAAAACTGCAAAAGTGTCAGAAGAGGCTGATTAAAATTAAGAATATAAATCCATCTCCAGTGAGCATCTGAAATATGCTTGTTGCTCATGTGTTATATTATGACCTTGGTCTATCTATGCTCAAGTTTCTGCAAAACAAAGATGGTCATGATATTCTGTGCCTAGGAAATGTTTTCAGCTCTTCAAGCAAGGAGCAACCACAGCCATTGGTCCTCTGAGTTGTGTACGAAGGCCGATATGACATTGAGCAGATGTTGTGCAGAACCTTAATTTTATACCCAAATTGCTACCCAACCCAGATTCACCCCAAAAAGTTTGCTGAAAAATCACCTGAACTTTCTCCGAAGAACTTCAAGAAAGCTTTTCGTCCAACATGGTGCAACTAAGAGACTAATATAAAACCATGGTCAGAGGGACTTTTGTTCCTCTTTTTGGTCTTGCACAAAGTTTCCATTAATTCTACCATGGATAATGCCACCTTGTAAACAGAACAGCAACTAAACTTTATATGTACTATTATGTATTTCTGGGACACTTCCACCATGGATATAAAAACTCAGTGACCAAAACACAGCTGCACTTCAGTCCTGTCCCATGTTTAAACATATTTACCAGCACTGGCATGGTTCTCATCCATAACAGGATGAGTAATAGGAAAAGGGAAGAAGAATGCAGCCCTGAAAGTTGCAGACAACATGGGACTGCTTCTGGGGAAAAGCTCCTCTCCACCAGAATGAGCCAGCAGCAGAGACAGGCAACCCTGGAGTTGCCTGGGGCAGCAGTTTCTTGAAGAAATGCCACTAAGAAGGGGAGTGGAATTCCCACAGCCTACTTTGTGTAGTCTGAGGATCTTCTTTTTCCTCTTCTTCTCTGCTTCTGAACACTACTTTTATGCAATGGAATAAGGACTACACACTGCCTATCCCTTCCAGTCTGACCACTGAGCAGAAGGTTTTGCATTACTTTGGAAACACAAGGACATTTTGTGCCTAGCTGAAAATGAATGCAGCAGAAATGAAGATGATGAATGACAAAGTTTTCCTGGCAAATGTGGCCTATAAAAAAAGAAGATCATGATGTGGTAAAACAAGTCTAGCCAATGAGGTTTGCCAGCAACACAGGAAACACAGTGAAACACACTTCCAGTGTAAAAATGACATAAACAAATTCATAAAAGAAAAAAAAGAAACACTCTGAAGCCTAGCAAACAAGCAGCAACTTGGGGCACAGCAGGATACTAAGGGAAATGAAAACATCCACTTTTGTTTGTGTGATTTCCCTCCTTTACAGCCTGTGGTCTCCCAGGGAAATGACCCAGCAGCTCACTGGAAGGGTGCAGAACCAAAAAGCAGTGCCATGGGAGCTGGGCAGTTGCAGTCACTCCTGGTAAGCAGGGCTGGGGCTCACTGCATTTCACAGAGCAGGACCATAGCTGCCAAGGTCCCTTTGACCTGATCTGATCTTATCTGCACATGCAGGTGCCTTTGGAGCTAGATGTTCTCGTACTTATTTGGCTTTCGATAAACTTAGATACATTTGTGTTCATTTATTAATTTTCTTATTTAATCTGGGTATTGGTAGAAGAGAATTGCAAGGAGGTGGTAAATGGTGATTTCGTTAGCTGCATTTCACTCCTAAAACAGCAAAACTCATCCTTTGAATACAGCCTCTCCTTTATTTTTTTTTAGCCAAACCCTGGACAGAATCCTATCTTTCCAAGTTAGAAGGGATGTACATGACTGAAAAAAATCCCAGGAGCCTCTCCTCAAAATAGCCACAAGGGTTTGCAAACAAGTCACACGAAACACCCTCTCTACCGATTCCCCCAGAGCTAAGCAGAGCTCTCTCTCTCCCAGCTGTTTTGTGCTCAGAGGGCAGCAAGGCTTCAACATAGGCTTTTAAAAACATATTACAACTACACTGTACAGGAAAAAAATCTTGACTTTGTAAGAGTTCTTTTTGTAATATTATATGCTAGAAGAAATTATGGTTTTGGTTATGACTACCAAGTTAAGCAGAGGCTGGAGAAGCAAGCTGTCAGCCCACACAGGAAATAACCACAGCTGGGCTTTTTATTTCAAATTGTATGCCTGACTGCAGAGGTTAGAGACAGCTCCTGGAGAAGAAACATATCTCACAGATGTGCCCTTCCTCAGCTACCAAAGATCATTTTCTCCATCTTGTCCTGGAAGGTGAACCAGATATGGTTGGGATGCAATCCTTTAGTATGCATGGCTGGAGGGGCAGGAACAGGCTCCTGCTCCTTGCTTCCCTTGGTTAGGAAAACACCTGTCCTGAACCTTCCTCAAAAAGGGGGAAAGGAGCCCTACTCAATGTCCCTCCACAGGGTGTCTGGGAGCGCCTGGCTCCTTCCTAATTCCTCCAAGCAAAATGCCTATCCCTGTCACAGCTCACACAGTGGCTCTATCTCAGTGCAGTTAACTTTGCTTATTGCTTCCATTCAGACACAAGCACAGTGCCATCCCCCGAAGCATTAGGCTGTATGATGTCATCTTGGTCACTTTTTCCACAATGTTGTAAGTGACAATGGGCTACAAATGAGTGTGAGCATGCAGCTATGCTCATTGTCTGTATGAGCTCTGACTCATGTGATTTAAATAGTGTCTGTATGGAGAAGAGCTGAATTCACATTGCTTTGGGTGACTAAAATGAACCTGATCTTACTATTGCGCCGTGATTTTTCAGGGTCACTTTGTCTTCTGTTGGAGACTCATCCTTTCTATTCTTACTCTATCTCTTTGTAACCTCACTGCACTCCAAGTCTCATCTGTTCTGAAACCTAGGCTTAATCCTCTCTCCACGCTATGCTCTGTATCACCTACTCCCACTTCCACCATCACTTTTCTTTGTGAGTCTCCTCAAAACCCTTGTCACTGCTGAAGTGCTGCAGGGGGGAAGCATTTAGTATCTTTGGGCAGAGATGCTTGGAAACTGGTAACAATAACTGTTTGCTGCAGGCAGCCTCAGGGACTGGCCAGGAAGCGGCCAAGAAGAAGGGCAGCAGGAGGGCTGGGGACCATGCTGTGCTCGTGTTGCCCCATCTCTGCAGAAACTGCCTTCTGTGTCGAGTTTCTGTGTGAATCTCACTGTCTGCTGAGTGGGGTCAGTGTTCGTTTAAAACATGCCTCAGTGCACCGTTGTTTCCCACAGCTCTTCAAGGTTTGCATTATGATACAGTTGGTGAGTCATGCACAGATTAGTCATGGAGGAGATTTATTCTTGTCTACAGAAAGTCCAGCATGAGTAAGGACAATGTGAGTTTGGCACCAGCTTGTTTCAGTTCTGGCTGGTGCCAAAGGTGAGTTATGTCTCATACCCAGGTGTGCAGCTCAGACTAGCACAGCAGACAGGGCCACATGTCCAGTTTAAAGCCTTTCTGCCAAGACCAAAACTTTAGTATAGCCAACGTAGACAGCACAGAATGGGACCAACTAATCTCACAAGCTCCTCTACAAGTCATAGGCTAAACAGACTTCCACTGGTTATTAACTTTCACCAAACCAACCACCGGTGCATGAAAAGCTCCAAGTCCTAGTGAATCTTCTCTTACTAAAGCTTACAAGAAAATAAGTTGGATGAGATTTTGGCTTCATCAAGAATGGTAGCAAGGCACTCATGCAAGGTTGAAGTTTTACTCCAGAATGATAAAATTATGCAGGAATCTAATTTCCCTATATATCTACCAGTCTCAAACACCAACTCTCTAAATTACTACTGGAAATTTTTTAACAGCAAAAATCGTTTTTTTCCATTCCATAGGGACAATATGATCTCCACGAAAACCAACACATTTCTGATGCAGAAGTTGTCTAGCATAACATTAACATTCAGTTAATTTTTCTTTGATGAGTTTACACAGTGAGTGTAAAAACATACCTGCTGACTGTAGCTGTAGTCACAGGTCTGCTGGACACTTGGTTGGAACTTGGGCTTCTGAAACAAAAAAAAATATTTTCATTCATATTTTAAAATTCCATTCATTAAAACAGGTGTGTATGGTTTGACTTCTTCAAAATATGCTGCAGACACAGCCTAATAAATCTCCATGACACCTCACTGCATCTCCATTTTATAGATGTGGTGATTCTTATATATCCAAGTGAAATGACTTGCCCAAGGCTAATGAAGGAATCAATGTCAGAGACAGGATTAAAAGTAGAAAAATTCCTGGCCCCCAGTCTCATAACCTAACTATGGTCTGCATTTCACTCATATGAAAAGAGGAAAGGAAAACACATCTATTTTGAATATTGTGAAAAGTAGTTCATAGAAGATGGGCAGTCTAATGTTTTAAATTGCTTTACTTTGTCATAAAATATCAATAAAACGCAGAACGTGGTTCTTGTCCAAGACTATACCAAGGTGCAAACAGCACAAAATGTGTCACTGGTAGCTTTCAGAGCAGCAGAGGTTACACTAAAATAATAAAACAAGCAGAGTCTTTGAGAAGTCTCTCCTGCCCTGTTCCTTAAAACCAATTTCTTCCTGTGTGCTACATAGCTGGTAAAAGCCACTTTGAAGCTGATGAATACCTACCTGTTCAGTAATGAATCTGTAGAGTGTTGCCTATTGTTTCATCTCTGAGGCAGAACAGGACGTCTGTAATGCCCATTTCTCAAAAACACAGGTAGTGGCCACTGACATTTTTTTGGTGGGTCTACCCACTTCTTTCTTACATGCTAACACAGAGTCAGGCAGCATCTTTTCTGTCGCTAAAATGTAATGGGAAGACAATGCACCTGTCTAGCTCTGTAGAAGAATAATTTAAAAAAAATTGAAGGTACTCTTGTGTCATTAAATATTGATGAGTAAGATTCATTGACTGAGTTGGAGACAGTAGGATATGGCTTGAAATAAAACCCCATGAGGGCCACACCCCCTAGTATGCCCAGGGCCATCCCTTTAAAGGTAGGACAATTATAATTAATTGAGCAATCTGACAGAAAGCATACATCCATACACTGGAGCAGAAAGTGACACTGTGCACAGAGCCATCCAGGACACTTGAAGGGTTAATACTGGTTCACTAGACCAAGGACAGTAAATTCTGCCTGTGGCTACTACCAGTCTATTGTATTATTATTGCAGGCTTTAGAAATAGCTTTTAATTTTAACCCTTTCCAGCCTTTTCTGCTATCTTCTCTTTAAACAACTGGCATTGAATAAAATTGCATGGAATCTTCCTAGTCATATCTTTCAATAATACTTTTCACTTTCAGCATTTACAATACTGTACAGAAAAAAAAATTCCAAAGAACCTGGGCCTCCTTCATTTATCAACTTTAACTCCTAAAGAGCAGAAATACTGCCACAAAACTGGGTCCCTTCCATTTTGTTTTGATCAGTCCCTACGACTTCCTGCAAGGATCACTGAAGAATCCCATCCACTACTTACTGGAAACCATGCTATCAGTATTCAGAGTTTTAACAAACACATAGACAGAATATAGATAGTGCTGCACCCCTTTCAGTCTTCCAGATATCTGTATTCATTCTCCTAACTGCATTTTTAAGATGACATACTGGGAATTGTTCATGCCTGTAAGAGCTGACAAATCAAACACTCAGGAACCATTGGTTACCTGAAATGCAAAAATCTCATTATTGATAACATTTTCAGCAATATGCTGAGCACATCATCAGCCCATAGGCAGGCTAAAGAGAAACAACCAATGGAAAAGGAATTATTTAAAGGAGTTGGGGGACAGCCGAGGACTGACTCAGTGACCCAGGAGGTCCTTTCCAATCCTGTATTTTTATGTTCATCTGTTCCTATTGAAGTTGATGGGAGACATTTCCACTGACTTCAAAGGGCTTTTATCCAGCCCTGATTTCATTTCTTTTCAATATATAGATGCAAGGTAATGTCATGCATGATTTTCATGAGACATGCTAATATATAACCAGTTCTGGGAGCAGCAGAATGAGGCTAGGAAGATAAATTGTTCACCCCAAAATGCTAAGCAGGCCAATATCTGAAAGATATGTCTCCTCATATCTAAGGTACAGATCAGTCCAGCAGTGTCACAACTGAATTTCCAGTCATCGCTAACCATAATCAATTACGCCAAATAAATTGTCCCATTACCTACTCGCACTTTTTGTGAGCTACACAGACAAGGAGTATGAATGTTTTTGATCTGGGGATCTGCTCACCAAAAGGCTGGTCCACGTTTCCAGCAACAGGAAGGAGTACCCCAACATTAGTGTCCCAGCATAAAACTTGTAACTTCATATGGAAGTATGGAAGGTTATTTAATGCCTATGGAACATTGCTCAAAACAAAGTCTGAGAAGGTAGAACTGTGTGACTGTAAAATTACAGCATGTTTTCTTTTTCTCTTTTTTTTTTGCTTTTTTTTTTTTTTTTTTTTTTTTTTTTTTTTTTACTGAGCAGGCATTCAGCCTGCTCAGCAGAGTCACTCCAATATGTTATCTAATGGCTTCATCTTTACTTGTGAGATTCCCCATCTGTGGCCAGACTGTGCCACTGTCTCATTCAGCTGAGCAAGAGAACAACATCCATTCACTCGCTCAGATATTAGGAGACAGGTCTTGCTCTAAAGAAACAAAAAATGAACTGCTCCTTAGTCAGGTCTGAACCTTTGCACTTAAGCCAGTCTTTGATGAAACTTTCCTCCGGATTTCAACGCTGCTTTTTATAGCTGGGCAAACTGCTCACTCACTCTGGCTCCATCCCTTTTTTGTGCTTTACACTGGTATCAATCTGATCTATGTGGTGGCCTCACATTTTCTACTTGAGATTTCTGCATCAGTCTTGCTTTCAAAGCCAAATATCTGAAGCAATCATTTCTAATCTGTACTTGCTTTGGAAGGATGAATATTCAGATATAATCAGTCTGTTTTGCTGTTTTCTCACCTGCTATACAGCAGCCGCTTCTTCTCGCTAGATATATTTACTCACTTTCCTTTTCCATTTCTTTTCTCCTCATAATTTAATGAAAAGCTTTGAGAGATTTATGCAACAAGGAAAACAGTATCACATCCAGTTTAGTTCTGCTGAAGCACTGCAATGGGGGTCATTTTCTCCTATTGAGTTCATAATGATTCTAATCGGGATATCCATGGAAAGATTTGGCTACCAAGGGCCACTGTTACAGGCACTTACTTGAGCTCCTCGGATGTGGTGAATCTTTCTCATGACCAGGACAGAGAAGTGACACAACACCAGAAGGCAGAGAGACTAGGACACATCTCAGTTTCTGCCCATTAAGTAGGGGGAAGGCATCAAGGAAGAGCAGACTCAGGAATGGGGAATCATCACTGATTCAACTCCTTATTGTAAGGCAACTGTTAATCGGCTGTCTTCTACGCCACTTAAGTGCCAGCTTAAAACCACAGGTGTTAAAGGCTTATGTCCAGAAACAGAGCCCTTGGAGTCTTGCCAAGGTCTCATTGATGACATCTGGACAACCAGAGGGAAGAACATCTGACAGGCTAGTGACAAAACAGTTAGTTTTGAGGATAATGGCTTAGTCATTGCTCTACTACCACACTCTGCAGACACCTAATAGTAATCCCAAGAAGCCTTGGTGTGTCTTGGAAGTGAGTGTTGCAAGGACATAGGCAAATGCAGCAGACAATTTGTTCATGTTCCAACATTCAGCATCCAAAGCAGAAAGGCCTTGGACCAACAGAGTATCTGTGTGTCTGAAGTCCCTCATGTTCTCAAGGCAGCCTGGATCCACAGGTGGCACAGTTCTGATGGAGTCAGATCATAGTTCCTGGGTAGCCTGTATTTGAATGGACATCAGTTCATACAGACCTGTAGAACTGTGGTGATTAACTTCATGATTATCTCAACAGTGGCCACATGTCATGGAGGAAAACAGTCATGGTTTGTCAGGACTTATAAATGTCATCTTCCTCCAGTGGAAAGAGGAGGATGAGGACAGCAAAGCTGAATTGATTTGTTCTGCCACTGGTATTCCAACATGGCAGGATATACCTATGACTGTCACATACAAATTTAGTAGATAGCATGCTTGCTTTTTATTTGATTTTTAGCAGGTCTCTCCACAATAAATATAAGAGCAGAATGCATAAACAAAGCGCCTGGCACTTACAGTTTATCTTGGTGATGGAAAATTTGATTGATGAATAATAAGTTCTGAAAGTGGCAAATGTTCAACATAGGGCTAAATAACCTTCCCTTGCTGGTTTTAATTTTTTTTTCCAGCTCAGTTTCTCTTAGCCTTCACATTTTTTTTCTCAAAGTTGCTTAGTTCTAGTACTCCATCAGCTGCTAGGAGAAATAAAAAAGTCTGCCCTATTTGTTCCTTATATATTTTCACTGATCGAGTTGCTTATCACGAGGGCAAGAATTAAACGGAGAACTTTTGCATGTCATAGTGCTTCTTGTTTTCTCTTCCATTTCACTGGGACAGAGCCTGTGAGACAGACCTTCCTGCTTGCAAAATGCTAATTTTTAACCTGTCACTATTACTGCAATACTGAAAGAATAGAGGGGTGAATGTGGCACAAGCAGAACAAGGTAGCTTAGAGGAAATACCCATCAAACTTAGCTGCGTTCATAAAGCACAGAAGGTAAAAAACTGTTTTACAGAGTGGGAAATAGAGGCACAGAATCTTACAATGATTTGTGTCCAGGAGCTTGTAGGAAGAGTATGGCAGAATGGCAAGAACAAGCCAGACCCTGTGGCTCCTAGCCTTGTGCCTTAGCAAGAAGACCACTCTCCCTCTACGCGCAGGCTCAGAAAGAAGGGGTAACCTTCTAGGAGGGAAATCCTCGCTGGATTAAGCATTTTGCTCGCTTTCCTCTACTCACCTCTCTCATCCTTCAAAGCATGGAGGATGGGGAGGGGGCCAGGTGGTGAAACAGTGCCCCCACACAGACACTCTTCAGCCCACCGCACACCCAGCAGGGTCTCAGGACTCCCCAGTGGCCCCTGAATGCCCACTTTCCTTGGCCAGGGAGGAGGGATATGATTTGTAATTGCAATACTTTCATTACCGTCTCTTAGTTCTTTGCACACTAATGTCAAGAGCTTTGTCTTTGTAGTGTTATTGGCATTTTTCATCATATTCATGAAGTGTGGGTCAATTTTCTTCAAAAGGCTCACTTCGCCAACTTGCCACAAAGACAGACAGTAATAAATTCTACTAGTGCACAGCGAAGGATTCGTAGCTGCAAGCAACAATAAAAAGCAATGAGCTGGGTGTCACTAAGTAACTCCAGTTTACACTGCATTTTCTTCTTTTATTGAAAACTGAGAATATGAATTTATTAATGAATACACAGGCCTACTTTGAAGGGGGGGTGGGGGTCCGAGTCAATTTATTTGGTATTCACACAGTGTGTGCCTACATTGTATTGTTTCATCATTTTATGGCCAGGCACAGCTTGTTAGGCTGTGGCCCTCCAGAAAAAAGCAGGCTCATATAGCAACACCTTGACGTAGATGTACAGCTGCTTTCACTGTGGCTGTCTCACCTTTAGCCCCGTCTGTCTACTGCCGGCTTTCATTTTCCGCATTCATACATCAATAAGCTTTGCATGCTGACACCTAATTTTGCAGGCTACTTTGGTTATGGAGGCCGTGTTTTGCATATCACTACCCACCCCCTTCTGACATCTACTGCCTTTAAAGAGGGAGAGAATAGAGAGAGCACGAAAGAGGGAATCTTTTCTTCTCAGCCTAATCAGAGATTTCTTTATATTTGTCAAAAGCAGATCTGCCAAATCAACTTTAATTGATTCTTCCACAGTTCTCGTGTATGATTTTTGAAGGACTGGGCTTGTGTTCCAAGACACAGTGTTGTGTTTCAAACAAATATGAGGTTTCTACAGCAAATCAAATTTGGATGCCAATTAGTTAGCATTTTCCATTCCAATTAAATTTGAGACCTTTCTGATTTTGAATGACTTGTGTGTCTATGCTTGTGTGTCTTTACGTGCACCTATCTCTATCTATTTTCTAGGGACAGAAAGATATATACATATAAAATATTTAATGTGCCCTTGGTGGCCTAATAAGCAGGGAGGGGTTATAGCCACCCATTTAAATATATATTTTGGAGGATTTTTTTTTTTTACCTTGTTTATTTCACAAGGGCTTACCAGCCCATTCTAACCTGTTATGTGACACCACTAAGGTTTTTACTTCTCAGTCAGGTGGCTAATGTCATTATATCGTTGACAACTCATAAAATGTTATAATCTAATAGGGCTTTCTCTCCCCACACGCACACAGTGAAAGCTCATTTTAGCAAAGAAAGGATTAGGGGCAAAAAGCAGGATTACTGGTTACAAAAACGGAAACAGGCTGAGTCCAGATAGAATACTGTAGCTTAAAAACAAATATAATTTGTACATTAACAAGTGTCTTGATCTTACTACATTTACTCTAAATAAACTCAGCATACAATATAAGGCATTCCCTACTGGATATTGCGTATTTCAGGAAAGTCCATATGCATGTTCTAAATTAATTTTTAAAGAAATTATTCTATGAGTAAAAATCAGGTTTTAGGCAGAGTTGTAATACAAAGAAGACTGAATCCTACACTACAATGATGGGAAGAAGACAAAAGCTTGCTTAGAACTAATATGTGCCACCACAGTCAACCAAAAACCAAACCTAGACAATATCTGCACTGCAGAGAGGAAATCTTCCTGGCACCTATGGGTCGATTGCCACCCCTGCCAATAGTTTTTTTTCCTTTCAAGTCCTCAAAAGGACCTCAGCACAGACAGACATCCAGCTCCAGCAGATGTCAGGAGCAAGCAGACCCATTCCTATTCTCTTCCAAGGACTCAAAACCACTGGGATGAGGAATTCACCCTCAGCAAAATTCAGGTAGGAACAAGCACTCACCTGCATCTCTTCGGGAAAGAGATTAATTAGTTTCTTCCTTTTATAAAACATAAATAAAATATCAAAGACTGAGCTTGAAAAGGTGAGAAAATCCAGGCACACTTCACCAGAAGGGGAAAGTGATAATCTTCAGGTACTTTGGCACTAGTGCACTGTTTGTTTTGTATTCTGTCCTACTACATGTGACTACTAGCCTACACAACCAAAAACAGTAAAATAAGAAATTATGGTGTCTATTGAACACCATTCACATATTCAGAGTGTCGCATTTGATGTCAATTAGCATTCGTGTTTACATAATTGTTGTACAAGGGGAAAATCTACAGTGTTAAACGGTCCTCAGACTCATGTTTCTGGATGGGCTTTGTTTTGTGGTGTATTTAGTGCACACAAAATAAAATCCGTGAAAAATCTGTCTGGCATGAGATTTTTGATGGATTTATGTCAAGAGAGCTTTCATATGTGGTCAAAAATGTGTGGTTTAGATTAAATTTTTCAAGCCAGCTTCTCTTTATACCTGGGGAAAAGCAAGCCTTTTGGGTGAAAAATCTGCAGATTTGCTGATAGCTTAGATTTTGATTTGACTGAATGGACAGGTTGAGGAGGAAAAATTCAGAGAAGTATGCAAACATTATGCAACTCTCAAAACAACAATGTCTCAAGTCTTCGGTATGAAATCTTTTCGACTTTGCTATTCTTTAATTGTTCTCTTGCATAAAACCAAAAATGTTCAACATTGAAACGAAAGTCTGAAACCAATGTTGAACATCAGACAGGCCTTTAAAAGGGTTTTTAAACTTTTTTTTTAATCAGAAAACGTTTAAAATTTAATTTTTGGTTCAGCTGATGATCATTTTTTTCTTCTACGTGTCAGGATCTGCAATAACCCACCAAAACCTCTACTTATCTCCCACTGTGCTGACTTCTGTAAAAAAACGTAGCCATTCAAGTTACAAAATGATAGAGGAAAATCAGAGAACACACAATAAAGTCTATAAAATCATGAACAGTATAGGGAAAGCAAATAGAAAAGAATTAGTCATTATTTCTAACAGCATAAGAGCTAGGGTACACCCAATTATGAGGCAGTGGGTTTAAAATAACCCATAAGAAACACTTTTACAAAACATAACTAAATTATGCAACTTACTGCACAGCGTGCTGTGGAGGCCAGGAATAGTAATGGATTTGAAATGCGATTAGACAAATTCACAGTAAAGGTCTAGAGAGGACTGCCAAGCACCACAATACAGCGCAGCCTCTCATTTGAGAAGTCCCTAATGTACTACCCAGCCAGGACTGGGGAGGGGAGAGGCCCCTCTCCAGGCACGTCCATCCTGACAGTACTAAGTTGATTCAAAGTCATGCTGGGACCGTAACATCACCTTTGCAAAGGGACAATGTCCACAATACAATATTGCAGGCAGCTGTGGGTGGCTCGTGGGGTCTCCTCCCCTGGCTGGGTCTGCTTGAAGATGCTAAGGGGAGCGGCTGAGGAGGGCTTCTATTAAGAGCAGTACCTCCAAAATCCAAAGATAATCACTCCACTGCTAAGTGCTTGATCCAGATCACACAGGCAAGAAAAGCAGTAGACCTGATAGGTGATTATGTTTCCTTGTCCGTAAAGTACTCGTACCAAGGTGCACGTGTGTATCAGGAATGCAATGGTGCTGTATTTTCAGGTCTTTATGTATTTGTCACTTCAGAGATATTTAATTGTAGGGTAAGAAGAAAAAGAGAATGTTAAAGCAGGGCCTCAGGCTGGTTTGACAATGGGAGCAAAACGTGTCCTGCTCAGCAGTAGGAATAGGCTTGAGAAATCAAGATGGGCACATAAATGTGGCTGAAGTGAGCTATCTTTAACTGCTGGCAGAGACCAGAGCAGAAGTTTTCAACCATTTCTTGATTTATGGACCCTTACACTTCCAACAGAGATGCGATCACCCATAATAGTGAATTAAAGCCTCCTGACAATAACCTTTTTTCAGTTGCCTTTCAGGCACCCTTTAGAGAAGTGGCTTAGAGACCCTCTGGGACATGTGGCCCAGCTAGAAACCTGCTGGCATAGGAATGTGCCAAGGGACAGGGACAGGTAATTTGGGGTTCAGCTCTGACATCCATTCTTTCCATTTCCCATCTAACTGTAGCAAAAAAAAAAAAAAACAAAAAAAACCCCAACATTTAAAATTCTTCCTTTTCCTTCATAGTTTTAAGAATAAAAAGGACTATTAGATCATCTATTCTGACCTTTTACATCTAGAGGCCATCACACTTCCTCCAGTTTATGAGTACCACCATAAAATAAGAGCCCATATTAATTTCAATCACCACTGAGGGAAATAAACCTGCTCCAGTCAGAAACTGATTTCTCTGATGTTCATCATTCGCACTTTCATCATTCACATCCTTTCTAACTACTATATTTTTTTATCTCTGTATATCCATGAATGAATGCATTGTTAAAATACTGGAAATAGAAGTTTAAATTACAGTGGCATCCGAGTTTGGTCACTCTTCTACATAGTGAAACAGGTTCCCAAAGGGAAGTCTTCAACATCCAAACCAGACAAAGCAAAAAAAAAATGTTAAAAAAAAAGGAAAATCACCATTCTCCCTAGTTCACATAAGCCCAAAGAGATTAAACTATCGGTCAAAAGTCACCCCAGAGTTGGTGGCAGAGATGGAGCTGATATCTACTTTCTCAAGTCAAATTCAGAGTTTTAATCACCAGAACACCCTTCCTCTCCCTTCATTGCTTTCATTTATCATTTCAGGCTAGGCAGACTACATCGAAACGATGGCTTTGTGAAGCATAGAAACACAGTTTTACGGGCAATAAACAATAAATATGAACCTGAGAGACATCTCCAGGAAACCTCCCTACGAAAAACGAGTCCGTTTTTCCCTTTTTTTTTTTTTTCCCCCAGAAAAAAATGTTCCCTTGCTCTCCTGCCTGCATCTCTCTGCCTGGCTCAGCCTGCTGCCAGCCACGCCGCCTCAGCCGCGCCAGCTCCCCTGCATGGCACATTGGCTGCCGGATGGCAGTGAGCACTCCTTCTCCCTGCCAAGATGACAAAGTCCTGGCTGGCTCAGCCACCGCCTCTGCCAGTGTACCAGAGAATCGGTAGTGCGATTTAATTTAAGCGCTGCTAACTAATTATTAACTGTAGGCTCAGCATTCAGGGTGCAGACAATGGTATCAGCCAGGCATTGCTCCACGGGTGGGGGGGGCACCGCAGTCAGCATGGGTTTCTTTTTAATTATTGTGCAGTGGAATCAGTCCTGGAGAAACAAATTGAAAAGTATACAAAATTCTGATTAATAGCCATAATGGCTATCTTTTTTAGCGTTAGTTTCTGAGTTCCCACCCACAGGACCTCAACTGTCCTTTCAGCTGTAACACCAAAACCTGATTACATCTAAAAATGAGATAAACTATTTTGTTTTACAGGACTGCTCCACAATGATGTTATGCAAAGTTGAGCCCAAACCCCATCTTTGGATCCATACTTCTCCATATTTTGGTTGTGGGCACAGATATAAACTTTGATGATTATGGATGGTCCTATTTTATGGCATCCCTTGGCAAGACATAAAACTCTTCACAGGCTGGAAGGACTCTTTTCCAGACTGAGGTCCAGACTTTAAAGTTTCAGGTCTTTGCTTGGTCATACATTTTGCTAAGGCTGAATTCACATGGTATTTGTGTTACCTCCTCTCCAGAGGGATTTGTGCAGGGAAGACTTTACTTTATCTTCTCTGGCATTCACATCTCACTGGCTCTGTTACTTTTGAACTGCAGAACTAAATGCTGGATCAGGTTCACTGTGAAAGTGGCTCCATGCTCATTCAGAAACTGCGTGCATCTTAGCAACATTTAGGATGATTTTCCAAGGGGTTTCCTCATTTCTAGCAGCCTATTGATTAAGATATTTCCATCTTGGAGAGACATAAAATGACAATTTTATTCAAAATAATAGAAGGAGGAAAAAAAAGTGAGGTTTTTGGAAAATTGCTTTGTCCTGGAAAAGCTTCGTCTCTCACATGAGAGAATTCATGAGCGTGATCTCCGATCACTCCTATCAGAGAAGGCAGCTCAGATTGGAGCTGGAGCCTCTCTCATAGTTTTTCCAGCAGTGGAAACACATAACTTGCATTGGGCACTGGTATCCTGCTGGGCCCATTTGAGAGGTTCCACCAGCAGCCTCAGTGTGGGTTGACCAGCACCCTGGGGAGGCAGCTCCTCCCTAACACATAGCACATAAGCAAGGGCTATCACAATCAGGGATAAGGAAAAGCACATGCTTTAGCAGGTCTCAGGGCAAGGATTAGAGAAAATGGACTGCCATATCTCACAGTGCAAGCGCCTGTCAGGAACTCAGCCCTTTTGTGTGGGAGCCTGGTGCTGTACCTGCAATGAAGCCTTTCCTGCAAATGGAGACATCAGAAGGACATGACGTTCCCCAGAGGCTGGCAAAATGTTATGCGAATCACACCTGACTCCGCTCAGGAAACATGTCTCTCAGGTCTGAGTGGAATTCTATAACAAAGACATATATTTTTAAATTAAGCTTTCTTTTTCTTTCTACTTTTCAATACCTCGGTAGTGCTTTTTCACTAAGCAGTTATTAAAAAGCAGGAAGATATAGTTTTGAACCTTAGTAATATTTTTTCCCCAATGTTACTCAATTTACACACGTGACAAGTCCCTCCTCTTCTTCCCCAAGCCTTCCAGTTTTGAGTCTTGACACATTTTGATCCAGTCCCCGGTGCTGCTAATGCTCCACTTTGCTCCTGTCAGGTCAGCCTGCTGCAGGGATTCCCCCCCAATTCATGCAGGCTCCCTTCCCGCACATCTCCCAAGGCTGTGGCAGGAGGAGGAAAGAGTCCTCTAAAATAATATTAGGAAGCACTGATTCCTTTTCAGGCTGTACGAGTCTGTTATAGCCGTAATTTCTCGCATCCATCCATGGCAAGGCATTGTGGGATATTGTGTTTGACTCTCAACTAACTGTGTTGCTAAGACGACGTTTATTATGATACATAATGTGAATAAAGGATGAAACTGTACACAACGTACTGATTTGCTATAACTGTCATCTGTGATAATAGTGTCTAGTTTATACCTCAAACGAATTTTGCATGGATGGTACGGATGCTACCAAGTGGTGCAGAGGTGTATTTTACAAAGCTGCCTGGGCCTGGCATGAAGATCATGCCACTTTAAACAGCGAATCTGTTATTGTGATTTCTGTGAGAGAACAAGTGGGAAAGTCACTTTCAAGTGCAGCTCAGTGCTCTTTTAATGAGGAATGGGGTCTTCTTCAGAGTCAGCCAACTACTGAGGAGGAGCTGACACCCTTAGTAGTCAACATCCTCAAAACAGCTGACAGCTCCAGATAAATCAGTTTGTGTACTTCCTCCCCTTCTCATATCACCTGCGGTGACAGGAAAGCACTAATTTCCTTTGAGAGGGAGAGAGATGGATGCACGCGTGCATCGTGGGCATGTTGATCCTTCAGTGTAAAATTAACAAAAACAGAGGCCAGGGAGAACTGGGAATAGGCACAGCACTTTGTCAAGAGGACGGGTTTGCTGTAGTACAGCCTTATATTCATCATATGGTAATTTACAAATATGCATACGGCACAGTCACGTTGCATTAGCCTCTGAAAGAAGAAGCTATGACAAACACAGTGCGTTTGGTGAACTGACTGCCCAGTTCGCAGCTATAATTTTCCCCAGCACAGCACAGGACTTCGTGCCAAGGGGGCTGGTGAGCGGCGCACGGCATCAACCACATGTACAAGTGGTGCTTGGGTATCCTGCTTGATCTTACACATGGACACAGCCCAGCCCTGGATGTACAGCCACCTGGGAGGGAGCTCTCTGACAACATCACCCTTGAATGGGACTGCCCCAGTAAGAGCAAAAGCAATGCCCAGTCGCTGAAAGGCTGCAATTGCAGACTGTAGTCCCAATCCTACACCTAAGCAGTCACGTGTCTGAACATGTCTGGGACCTGCAGCACCTTTTCGGGCTGGTCAGGAGCCACTTACTTCTTTATTAGTTGCTCGCTGCAATCAATAGGGAGTTAAGTACTGCCTGTACCCTCTTGCACAGACAATCCTCGCCACACACTTCCTGAATTCATTATTCTTATGCTGTCACATGGCTAAATGATGTTGTAAAAATTAGATACTGCAGGCTGTTAAAAGCATGCTCATTTGAAAGAAGCCCACTGAAGAAACCCTCCTGATAAAACCATCTAGAAATTTCTCCCCAATATGCAATGCAGCTCACAACTTTCCCCTGGGCACAGAAACTACCCTGATAGAAACCTCATGCAGCAGTTTCAGTAGGGCCAGTTGCTGTTCGTTTCATGTCATTACTTCTGAGCATCAACTCGCCCCACTGTCCTCGTTGAACTGCCACATTTCCAGAGACAGGCTCTGACATGATGCAAGTTGAAACAAGGCAGAAACAAAAGAAAGCACCTGTTTAAACTGGGAAGTGAACTGTTCACTGTGACCCTGTTTCAGGGAGAATCATGCCCGAAATCCAGACACATACTATACAGGGCTGAAGAAAGGCTGTCTCCTCTGCCTGTGCTTGATGTACACTGTATTTCAGCTCCATTTAAAAGTCCCTTTCCTGTATAGGGACCTTTTCATGAAAAGAAATAATAATAATAATAGTAATAATGATAATAACAATAACAACAACAATAATAACTCTCATTCTCTGAAGATACAGATGAGAATTTGAGTTTTTCAGATCTCAACTTCTCCCTTCGTAATCTGACAGTAACGGCGGTGTTGCCGTGATGCATCGAGTTACATTAGTTAAATCACTGACAATTTCATCATTTACATAATGGGATACGATTGGTGTGATCAGATGAGACAAGTCACAGCAATGACGTGTCACAGCAAAAATGTCTAAAAGAAGGTATTTGCCTGACAACCATTTAAAAACACTTATAAATTTAAAGATGTATAATTATATGCAAAAACATAAAACTATAAATATATCTATACATGCATGCATGTGTGCTCACACATAACCACATGCACATGCATATGTATAATCACATAACCACATGCACATGCTCCTGTGGTTTTCCAGCTAAACTGCTGCCATGTGCTGTACGTTATCCCAGGGCATTGAATAGAAAGACTGAGGCCAGAGGGGTTTGAAACCAATTTCTCTGTGACCAGAAATCCAGAAAACCACTACATGCACAAGCCCCTGTGCCTGTAGCAAGCACCAGTGCAGTCCAAACACAGGAAAGCTCAGAGGCACAGACCCACAAAACAAGTGAAGACATTCCAGGACGAGATCAAGACTGTGACTCCTTGTCTTTTGCTTTACTTCTCATGCCAGGTTGTCAGGAGCTTGCACCCTTTCAGCATCCCTGAGGCTGCAAAACACCAAGAGAAACTGCCCCTGCGTAGCCATGTTGCTCTATGGGTGACACAGAATTACACACCTCTGAGCAGAAGCATTCCTTTTCTTTCCAGTTTCATGCTATGCTAGGTTGTTTCTTTCTAGCACTGTTGAATATTTCAGTGGAAAATCTCTTTTGTGTGTAAATAACTATTAGGTGTGTTGTGGGCTTTTTTAAAAGGCAAAGAAAATTGATAAAATAAAGCAGACAGAATTAATTTATATGAAAAATAAAGGGATTAAACATAGCCAATAAATTACAATAAACTGTCCACAGTGAACAATGCCACCAGATGACCATAATGGAGATCCACTGCTCTTGTGCTTTTATAAAAAAGAACAAAGCACTGCAATTAAATGTAAAATCCGGTAATATGTCATCGTACCTTAAGCATCCTTTTCTCATTCATTGAACACCGTCCTCTGATTTAATTGAAGCCTCTGGTCCCTTTGAGACAGCAACAGTCCTTACTCTAGGCCAAGTTTAGCATTTCATTATTTAGTAATCTGAGATGGAGTCATGCTATTGACTCTCAAGCAATCCTCTTTGCTTCTTATAACAAAAAGGATGCCCACAGAAATAATTGATACCACATTCTACTCTCTAGTAAATCGTCCCTTAGTGGATTGTGAAAAGAGGGTTTTGATTTAGACTTAAGAATAACAAAAGTTGGGTATATTTTTCACTGATGACCCCCATATGACATGTCCATAACCCCTTTCACAGCAGGAATGTTGGCCTAAAGGCATTTTAGCAGCTAAAATGAGTGACTAGAGGCTTTCCAGGTTTTGTTATATGTATTCAGCATATAAGTGATACCTCCATACAGGAAAGTAATTTTTTTTTTTTCTATAGAACAGCTTACCGTAGACCCAATCCAGCCAAGAGCCAACACTCTCCTCCCTGGTATCAGGCAGCCATTGGTGCTTAGCACCTCATAAAGGCAATCAGCGACTTGCAGATTCATTACAGGTTTGCAGGCTGGAAATGAGCTGAAGCTGTGTGGGGTGTTTTCTTTGTTACAGAAAAAAAACAGGCCAGTCAGACACTGGATCCAGGGTTGAAGCCTGGATGTCCCACCTAAGGTTGGGAATGACATTAGCCAGTTTACCAGTTCCGAAACACCCTTGATCCTAGAGGAGCCTCTGTTACGCTCTGGCCTTTGGGATTTTCATCCCTCCCTGCTCTAAGTGGAGCTTTGCTCCCTGTAGATTGTGAGTGACAGGCCGTGCTGTAGCTGCAGCCCTGCTCTTCAGCTGACTGCCAAAGCATCACTGAAACTGCCCATGCAGAAGCTCCTCTGGTGGCAGTGACACCGTATGTGTGGTCACTCCTCTGCCACCCCCCCAGGAGCACAGAAATGGCCTTGCAGCCACCAGTCCAGGCTGTAAGAGAGACACATCCAGACTCACAAACCCTTTCCACTTTCCTTCATACAGAAAGCCACGCAGGGATGCCCTAAGGAATTGTCTCTCCTTGAGAGCTCCCAGCAGGCTGGGCAGTGCAAGAGGGCTGAGTTTACTCTCCTTTTCCATTGGGATCATCACACTGCACTTACATAACTACACAGGTTGACAGTCACCTCCTCCTGCTTTATGTCCATTTGCAGGGGCACCAGAGCTTCCTTCCCTTTCCTTGCTAGCTCCCTCAAGTGTTTTGCAGTCTAGGGCATAGACTTCACTGCCAACATCCTCTTCACCATCATCCAAATGTACTCCTTAGCTTGCACAAAGCATTGTAACACTGAAGCATCTGGACAGGTGTTTTGGGAACAGCTTGCACTGTGACACACCAGGTACAACCAGTTGTGCAGGAGTGTACTACATCTGCAGAATGACTGAAATCATTCACTAATTTCAGGAAAGGGATTTTGAGAGACAGATGCCACTTGGTTAGTAGGATGGTTTCAACATCCAAGAGGGTAAACTCCACTAATTCCTCTCACTAAACATGTAAGAGAGAAATGGGCACAGTTTACAAGAGGTTACTTGTTGTAGGCTCATCACCGCACATATTAAACAACCAGCGCTAATGAATGCAGGCGCATGAAGTCAGTGATCCTGTACACTAACAGGAAGCCTGCCCTAACCACTTACCTGTGTTCAACTCACTCGTCTGGGCCTAGGGAAAATTTAAAGTTGGTTAGCCCAAAGAGGAGTTGTATAGACAAATAAGTGCATCCAGGATTAGAACATCAGCCCTCCCACATGAAAATCCCGTGGATGACAGAGGTTAGACAGGAAAGATTACCCTAACACCTCCTTGCTTTCATGCTCTGGCACCTCTCACTCCCTAGAGTACCAAAAAAAAGCGGATTTTCACTAACTTGGCAAGACCAAGAACTGATGGTCAAAAGTGGCAGTTTCCTCTCAAACTCAGCACCATCCTTCCCGGGCAATGCAAGAACAAAGCAAAGCTGGGGATACAAAGTTCTTGCATAGTTCCTATTAACATTAATGAAAATTACACAGGTGTATTGGGAAATAGCCCCCTCGCAGGGCTGCAAATCTCGTAGCCCTGACCTACACGCATAAACCTGCACTCAAACTCATCTGTATGTAATTCTGTAATGTATCTGGCATGTTAAAGATTTTAAATTAAAAAATGTCAGGGTCAGAGCCAAAACAATGCAGTATATGGGATGAGATTTTAACTCAGCCAGTCGTGGAAGATACATGGGGAAAGAAGCTAAATCCATGCCAATTACGTTGCATTTGGGGAGTTATTCAACTGTAGAACCAACACATACCAGGACACTTTTCAGTGAGTTTTGTTTTGTTTGTTTGCCTCTCTTCTCCCAGTACTCAAATTATCTCCAGGTCCTCAGATCCATTAGACTAATTAATATTAAGAACATATGCATATGTAAATTAGGCTATGGTGCCCATATATTTCACTTTACATGACAGCTTGAAGTGTAGTTGTGTGAGTCAATCAAATGCCATAAATTTGCTATGCACAAGAGATCATTAATATTAATTGGGGCATGGGCACTGTGCAGTAGCCCATGCCACCATTAGGCATGGACCCCTCACTTTAATTGTTCAGCAAAATCTGTATTTTTTTTTTAAATCGGTGCCTATGGCCTGATTAAAATATGTATTTTTTTTTCCCAGGTAGTCTTCAAGACAGCATCAGAATTGTATTAAAAAATACAGAGCAGACCTTTTCTAAGACAGATGGCACACAATGAGGTTAAAAAAAGTATCTTGAGATCCAACCAGCAAGAACAAAAAAAAAAATTGCTTGCATTGTTGTTTTCATTATCTTGCTTCTGTCATTTCATGAGCTTTGTATCTTGCAAGGAAAGAAAGAAGGGAGAAAAACTGTGAAATTAATCTTTTGTGCATGGCCTGATAAAGAAGAGACATGCTCAGACAAAAGATAGACTGAGAGAAGGTACCGTGATTGATGACTAAAGTAAAGGTGTCAGAAGAGTATTATGTAAATTACTGGAGGCACAGACCATTTCAGAGAGAACGAGAGGGAGAGGGGAAGCCAGAGAGAGAGAGAAAAAAAGGACTGCAGAGTCGATGTCACCAAGACACTGGTCCCCAAGCGCCAATTTCTTGCCATCTTTCATCTGCTCAGACAAGCTCACCTCACTTTCTATTTGGTTTGCACAATGTAACAAAGGAGGAAAAAACTGTCAACATTAGCATGAATACAGCCCAAAAGCAGGGTCTGAGCATGCAGTGTCTGAAGTGAATCAGTAAGATGGGAACTTTAAGGCAGTCTTGGTGTTTGTACGTGTGCCTGTGTGAGGCGGCAGCTCAGAGTCAATTCACTCTTCATTTTGTGCCAGAATCAGGATTCAGATAGACAGGTCCGGGGTCTTTCTTTGTGCTTAACATCCAGCTTGATACCTCTTTGCCTTTGCATGCACCTGCAGCCATGCATGTTCATCCAACACACACACACACACACACACACACACTCTTATCCACACACAGAACTGCCAGCAGCCACCTCCACGGCAGCCCAGACCTACCCCTATTGCTCTTCTGCTGGTGTTATCGTTTTAATCCTGTATTCCTGTGCCCACATGCTGGACAGAAAGAGAAAGGATAGACAGAGACCTCACATCTAACAAACTCTCCCCAGAAAAAAACATTTCTTGTTGCTGACACAGCCACACATGACAGTTCCCAGCCACACTCGCACTGAGCCCCCAGCACACCCCATCTCCTCTGCACACCTCAGACTGTGGCTGAGTAGAGCATACCTGTACTACACAAAGGTACCTGCTACAAATTCCAGAAGGATTCAATGAAAGTACAGTCCAAAACACTTTATACCTAAGCAAAAATACGTTTGGTCTCCCATTCCTCATCCTTCTGGCATAGAACTGCCCCTGGTTTTGTCATCCCAAGAGGACAATGTAGTTAATTAATAGCAGGGAAAGTGAAAGACATTTTTGCACTTTTACCTTTCTGAAAAGAACTCAGAGGGAAAACGCAACAGGCTTTCAGGAATTTTTCCCTTTGTTCCTGACAATATTATTAATCTGGCTCCTGCTTTAAAACCAATTATTATGTATTGTCTTTTGAATTTCACCTCTGCCATATCTTTGCCCCTATTTAATTTGATCACTGGCTTTTATTCAAAAACTTCATTTTCCAAGGAAAAAACAACTACAAATGGTCACCTATCACCTCCACAGTAACAAGTGAAAGGAGCGTTCAAGGGGAAGAAAATACAAAATTGCTGTTTGATGAAATGCACTATTCCACTCCACATGTACTTCTGATATGCAAGGCTTAAAGTACATGATGCTCTCCATACATTAACTAATTACCCTGATACCCAGCCTATAAACTGAATTCCAGGTTTCAAGATGAGAAAGAAGAGAAAAATGTGAGCTAAGAGGCCGGCAAGCTCACCTACCGTGTCTATTTCCTTTGGAAGCTCAATAAGGGCATCCCTTAGTCACTTCTTGCCCACGGGACAAATATTGCATCCAGACTCAGCAATCTCCCCCTCAGCTGCATCACAGGCACTCTGTGTTTGTCCCGCTTCAACAGAAATCAGGGCTTGGTGCATGAAACGTATCATCTCTGCAGAATACAGAATTGCATGTGCCCAACAAGCCATAGTTCTTATCCAGTACATGCACCCGCAGCTACGGGAAGGGAAAGGATTTGTCCTCCTCCTTTCCTTTGCTGCTTTTCCTGCTGTCCTACCCAGCACTGGAAAGCAAAGGGATAGGGCAGGATTTGGGGCAAAGATGGCAAGCCTGGTCCAGCTCTTGGCAGGAATAACTTCTGTATGGATTACAGGTGCGCAAATAAAGCTGCTTTCTGACTTACTTCCTTCAGATTCAGTCAGCTATCACATGGCTTTCATTTAGAGTGTTGAGAGACTTTATAATGAGATTTAATAACAAATTGTTTCGATCTTGCATCCTCTGTAAGCTCTGTTGGACAGGCAGGATAGTCCACAGAAAAAAAATCATTTCAACTCGTTGAATTTTTCATTTTTCCACCCTTTTTTTGCACCGTGAGTGCAAGAGTTGGAAAAAATTTAAAATCCAAAAAGGTAGCTATTTCTGTACCATCAATTTGCCCCTTAAAGAGTGAAATGATAAAATAAGTGAAAAAAAAATAGATGTCCTGGGCGCAAGCTCTGTGCAAATCAGTTTTTAAAGTATCAGCAAATTCACATTTTAAAGAATACTTTAGTTTGCAAGATTGAAATTCTTTTTAAGAAGAAACTCTCAAAGGAAGTTGTCATTTTAGGCTGCACAAACCAAAACCCTTCCAAAATCAGGTGCTTAGAAAAAAAATTGAAGTACTTCAATAATTTAAATTGCTCCCCTTTGCACATGCCCAGAACCCAAATCCCTTTTCTAACTGAAGTGCTTATATAAAAATTTGACAGCTCTTATAATTTTAAATTGCTCTACACTGAGTATGCCCAGAACCTTGATCACTTCCAAATTCAAGGGCTTATAAAAATTTGAAGCACTCCAATAATTTTAAATTGCAATGCACAGTGCAGAGTGATTTAAAATTATTGGACTGCTTCAATTTTTTTAAAAGGTCTTCAATTTGGAAGTGAGTCAAGCAGCATTCTAATACAGTGCTTTAAGACATACTGTACTGATCTAAAATTTAACGTCTAAAAATAATGAAAATTAAACCAAATACACTACTTAAAAAATGACGATGCTTTTCCCAAACACACCTAGATATCCAGGAAACCACAGCTTCTAACTGCTCGGTCCCTCTTCATAAATGAGTCAAGAGCAAAAAGAAAAGGAGGAAATACTACAGACAAAGCCATAGATATAAGGTCAGTTATAAAGTTCGGCACCACAAAGGCCCTCCTAGAAGTGCCCAGAGAAAGGTGGGCTGAAGCAGAGCATGTTGGGTAGGTACTCACACTGCAGGAACCCTACTGATGGCAGTCTGCCACATTAAAGCATGGCCAACAGGTATCCTTGCATCCACGGGTTGACAGTTACCCCTCTAAACCATTTTCTTCTGTTTTGAGAGGTGCAGAGGAGTCATCTCGGCAGGGTTGGAGTTCATACTGACACCTCTGTGTGGGACAGGCATGGCAAAGACTATAAGGGGCCCTTTAATTCAGTATTGCAGGGGAAGTGAGGGATGAGTTTAGACTATTTACAGATCTTCTGGTTATAGACCAGCGCTTTTTTGGATGGTGTTTCTGTTTCCTCTCAAACCATATGCTTTATAGTGGGGACTCACAGCAAGTGTCCCATGCATGGTTCAAAGCACTGGCTCCCTGCTGCTTTGCTTCATGAAGACTGGAAATACATAATTCCTACTAGGTTTAGTGCTAGACACTGTCTCTATGTGTAAGTCTTTTTGGCAGCTATTTGCTTCCCTTTAAAATCTTTCCCTTTTTTGGAGGTGATTTATATTAATAAACTGTTTAGGATCAGAATTGGCATGATATTTAAAACCCATGCCTGTTTGGTATTTCTGTTGTGCTTGATTTGAATGGTGTGAGGGAAGAAGACAACACTGTTTGGCTGGCTGGAAGTCTTTTTTTGTTCCAGACATGCAAGTCTCTTCTCAGGAGTCAACTGTAACTATTAGAAAATTTCTTAAAAAAAAAATCAGGTTTGACACTCTGAAGATAGGGAACAAAAAAACCCACCTCATTTTCCATGCATTCATGAACATCTGCAATGTCAAATTGTTTCACAACGGGGGCTAAGCTCTATTTCATCTTATAACAAGTTGGGAATCTCATCTATTTGCAGCTTATTCAGTTTGTTTGATACCAGGGACATCGTGTCTTCGGCTCCAAGCTTAATTTTGATGTTGGGGTCTTGTGGCCTTCTCTTGGTTTCTTCTTAAGTTAAAACTCACAGGAGATGACAGAGAGAGTCCTCATGCCTAGCCCCAGGCTAATCAAGGAGGCTTGTTAAATTTTGATTATTATCTATTCAAAATGAGCATCCTTGGACAAAGAGAGAGATGGCACCTAGGGCAATGCAGTTTCTAATATATGAACTCTTGGCAAAGAGAAACTCTTCAAGTATGGATTAGCTGGAGTGAGTGGAACAAGCACAGGAGGTTGGGCAATAAAGCCAAGCAGAGATGTTTTCAGAATAGCAGGGTCCCTTTTAATACTGGGACCAGCTAAAGAAGAAGGAAACTGACTCTGCAGGAGAGAGGAAATGGCCTAGGACTGGAAGGCAAAATTAGTTTAGGAGAAATCCTTGAATAGCAGGGATGCTCACAGCCGCTTAGGGATTCAGGAGGTCAATGCAAGTCCTGAAAGGCACTGGCAGACAGAGGGCACAGTGGCTTAAAAGCTCGTGGCGTGTACAGCACGACATGGGGACATGGCAGAACAGGACACAAACAGTATGACTGGGGATTTCCACCTAAACCAAGTTACTCATTTGTCTGCATTCACCAGCAGCATGATGTCTTTTATGATCTAATGCAGTCCATTAAATGAGCATTCTAACTTTCTCTTTCATGTTCACAAAGCCTTTTTCTCTTTTTTTTTTTTTTAATTTGCATCTCTCTGGTCTGAATAATTTGTTCTGTGGGGCAGGGTCAGAGCAAGAAGTTCCCATTGCAGGTAAACGGTGTCTGCCTACAGTCCTACATGACGAACTTGCACTTTTACGCAAGAGATTCACGATTTATCATGTAAAAAACATCGCTTTGGAAAAAAAAAATGGTGCGAATAGGTTTTATTCAATAGGCTGTAATGGTGAGCTGTTATGGTCTATCAGGTGGATAATGTGCATCTTAAAATACTGTGTAAATACATATTTCTATAATAGCCTGTTACATTTCCAAAGAAGCCATTGCAGCTTGCATTTGAAGTGAGAAGGATCTCATAGGAGACAGGCTTTGGCACTTTTTTCCCTCAGCAGGAGGTGGGCAATGACAATTTTTCCTGAATTAGAGAGGAAAAATATTATTTTCTGATTCAAATGAATAATAAAAAACAATGGAAAGCAGCAGCTCAGAGAATTTTGACTGGAAGGAAAGAAGGAAGGAAAGCGTTAATGTGATGAGAGTGCCAAGAGAGCTTTACTCTCTCCTACAGTCAACACATTTCCTTGCTCTCCAACTGAGACGGCAGCATTACATGAATGTTCTCCGTATTTTCTTCCCAAGAGCTGATAGAATTATTTGTTGTGAATAATATTCATAGGAGCTTTGATCCTGAAAATGCCTATGTATGAGAGCAGCTAGGCACCTGAGAGTAGGTTTTTTCATACTGCACAAATGTATCCTGAAGTCCTATCAACATATTCATTATTGAAAACTAATTATTAACATGAAGCCAAATTAGATGGTTTTGCTGTCTTGCAAATAGCTGGGTCAGATTATTCAGATTATTTGCCTCTTGTAGTGTGTGTCTTGTGAGACAAGACAGACAGAAACTCTTGGTTTCAGCTCCTCGACTGGACAACTGAGAGTTTCAAAGCAATGCATGGAGATCCCAAACTGAAACAACGCACAGGGAAAAAGTGGGGTGGAATTCTGGGAACTGAACAGAAGGAAGCCATGGCTACAGTGGAGACATAAATAATATCAAGATAGATCAGATGTTTCTGTTCAAAAAAGTGCTAGTGCCTTATTTGATTCATACAATTCTGTTTCTGCCACAGAAGACCCTGCACAGTTTTTCCTAAATGACCTGAAGTCCTGCAGGGACTGGCACGAGTTGACCTGCAACATCACCTCTTACTTTTTCCTTCTTCCTCTGCAAACCACCGTGTGTGACACACTTCTCTTGTGGGCTGACAAATGTGTCTGTGAACACAAAGACCTCTGAGCCAGGAAGAAATGCAGACCAAGAGCCAAAGAGTGTACTTCATTTCTCTGCCTATTTGCCCATATTTTGGTATTTACACTCTGTGCTATCCCTCATGCACAGCACATATATAATCCTTTATTGTAGTGCTGGAAAAGGATTCTCTATTATTTGCAATTATTTCCTAATTTGGCCAATACAAGAGGTTATTGCTGCTGAAAAGAATGAATAAAAGCATATCTGAGGAAAAAAAGTGCTAGCAGTAAAGTTTAAAAAGAGCACAGATGAAGATTAATAACCTCAGAAGTCAGGCCCTACAGTACTTAAAACAAGTAAAAAGACATTACAGAGCAAAAGAACAGAGCCAGAAGGAACTTCTGTTATGACATGCAATGCCACATGCAACTTCTCAAGTCAGTCAGTGCTAACTCTGTGAGCACTTCCAGCATACCTGCCCCGGTACCAAGGAAACAGGGTTGATTTATAACTTTTTTTTAACCCCTGCAAAACTTCAGGTGAATGCGTTTCATGACTTATCTGAAAGTCACAGGGAAATTAAACGAAATTTTGTGGTGAGAAAAAATCGGGGCTTGCCATTTAAGGTGGAAGAAAGCAGTTCGGATGCAAACTGTATTCACGGACAAGGGATCACAAAGGTGATGGGAGGCTTTCAGTTGATTTCACGCGGCTTTTATTTGTGCCTTAAGTAGCTGAACAGCAGCTACACCACTAAAACCAAATAAGGACTGTCCATATAGACAACTGGGGAGAGGGGAGGCCATGCGCACAGAAACCAGAGGGGTGTGTGTGATCATGGGCGGCGGTAATCAACAAATTTTGCCCTGTACGAGAAAAAGGTGAGGTGGACATTCTGCATGTGGTCAGCAGATGTGCATGGAGCTACCATACCTGCTCACGTGAATACCAGAAAGGGCACAATCTTCTTAATCACAGATACACTGCTCATATAAGGAGTGGGCACAAATATTTGCAGCCCCTCGAACGGCTGCCAAAACTGCAGTTCGCACTCAGAACTGAGCTAATAAAGGCAATGGAGAGATGATGAAAAACACTTTGCTAAGGAGAAAACAGTTTTAGTCACATGCATACTGAGATGTCACCATTTAATAAAATGACAAAAACTATCTATCACATATGCACGAACACAGAACAATATAAAGAGGTTAACAGAAATTGATGGCATCCCAGCTTTAATTTTACACTGAATCGGAGTCTTTGGTGATTGAAATAGACAAAGATGTATAGGGTTATCATGTTGAAGAGGCTTTGCTAATTACTGGCACTTGTCATTTCTCCATAGCTTTATCTAAGTCAGGAAGGCTAACTAGCTCTTTTTCCCCAGTGTGCATTGTTTGTTCAGGAGGCTTTGTGCTGAGAAAGCCTTTTTCATAACTGCACCTCGTTATTAACGGATTCATAAATAAATGAGTCCTAATATTTTCCACGGTTAGCATTTATGATAGGGACATTTGGACTACAAAAGATTACACTTGTCTTTAAAAAAAATAGGCACTTATGTATGAAGCCTATTAGGGTCCTTGTTATGCTGAAGAGGAGGAGGAGACAGAAAAGGGGAGGAGCAGGATTATAAAAACAAGCTTTATAGCACTATCTTATTTTTCATGTGATTTTAGTAGCTATTTATTATCTTACATTAGCTAATTATGGCTCTAACCTGAAATGGATTTCTGGATTACATGCTCTATCCTGTGGTTTGCCATACTGCACATTCTCAAACCAAGCTAACAAACACTGTAAACTACGTAAACACTTTCAGAACTGAAAACTTCTGGAAAAATAAGCAAA
The DNA here is from genome assembly GCF_017976375.1 of Cuculus canorus. Lineage (NCBI taxonomy): Eukaryota > Metazoa > Chordata > Aves > Cuculiformes > Cuculidae > Cuculus > Cuculus canorus. The sequence goes on from NC_071403.1 coordinate 79,313,591, forward strand.
GTAAGAGTCAAAGCTGAGCATCACGGACCAGCTGATACTCAGGTGCTGATGCATCCTCTCCCAGATTTGACAGACTTTGTTTCTGGAGATGCAGCTCGGTTCGCTACAGAGATCAGAGTCAAGAAAAGCTGGAAATCACCTGAAAACACAGGGAGGGTCACATTTGAGGAAAGACAAGAAAGCTGTAAGGTTGCACAACATACTAGAGTGATCTCAAGGAGCATGAGGTCTCTTCCTCCTCATGTTCTCCCTCCCTCTCCTCCCTTTTCAGGAGGCTCCATTCATCCCCCTGTGCCAGGACAAGTGATAGCAGGGAAGAAGCTCACTCTCCCCACTCCATTTTTTTTCATAGAGAACAAACTGGCACAATATCAGGACTGGATCCCAAATCTCCCACAGCCCAGACTAGTCTTTAAGCCATAAAACCATCTTTCAGCTCTGGGAATGATGCCTCCTGCACAGCCCACTGGTGCCTGTTGCCTGCCGACACTGCACACCACAACACAAGTGGCTGAAGCAAGAAGAGCAAGAAAATATTTAAGAGGCTGTATTAGGTGGGATAGGGTTTGCAACATCTCATGGCCAAATCTGACTCTTCCCTTCCAACACAAACTCCAAAATGTTGCCATATCCCCATATTTGTCCAAATGCCTCTGCTAGGATCACGCCCACTCTTAAGCTACAGCCATTTTTGATTAATGGTACAAAAAACCCCTAAAATAATTACATTAATCGCTTCCAGAAGACAACCAGTATGCTGCCAGGCAGGTTGGATTGTTTAGGACTCAAACAATGCTACCTCTTTTGTAGTCACCGTAACGCACCTTCTGTCAGCTATTTATAAAACGCTCTGTAATCTTTAAACTTCATCTTTATGTCCATTGTAATGGACAATTCAAGACATCAGAAATGCATCTGCCTGAGACCACAAAAGTTTTTATCTTTCTCTTAGGAAGTAATATTCTGAAAGCAAATACATCAGAGAAAGCTTGTGCCACAGTATACTAAAGAGTCAGTTAATTTGGCTTTGTGAGACAAGTTTGTAGACCCAAAAGCATTTATTACATTTGTTTTTGTTTTTCTAATTAGATGTGGCTCTCATGGTTTTTTTGTTTCACTTGATGCTAAGTCATTTAAATAAAAAATCATTTAAGTATATCTGGTATGTGTTTTTTTTTTTTTTTTTCGTAAGTCAAAGTGAAATACACAAAACCAATTTAATCACAAAAGTACCACTCCCTTCAGGATGTCAGTAATTCTCAAAATTGCTTTAGATATTTGCTAGATATCAGAAATGGGTAATGCAGCATTGTAAGTAGTAGAAATGCATTAGTACTATGTAAGTACATGATCCTTAATGCACTAATCTCAGCAATATGTGTAATGAGAACTTTCAGTAACACTTTATTTTAAGTGTCCTCTGAGAAATGCTAATTTACAATGAAACACCTATGGAAGTACATGTGACATCTACATGAATACCAAATGAATTCATTTTGATCAATGCTATTACAATGAATATGATATGAATTCACAATGATAGGATGTTTAAAGAATTACCACATTTTACTTTAATATCACATATATTTTGAAGATTAGCACATGTTAAAAACCATGTTACATGTTCATTATGAGGTACATATGTTAGGATGTGCAAGAGATATGCCATAGGACTGTTTAAAATGTGTTTACATCATTTAAAACACTGACAACTAATACCTGTTAGCAGTGGCATAGGTTCTCACTTCAATACTAATAATGAGATCTGCTGAGTTCAATTAATTCCTTGATGTGCATTTGAGGACAGCATATAGAATAACAGGCTGGACTTTGTACTCACACCCACTGCTTACCCAGACATATAACTACTCATCCACTGAAAAAATGGTAGCACAATCTAGTGCAGAGCATTTTCATACTCAAGAATAACGTGCCTTGTCCATTAAAGAAAACTAACTGATGAGCCCTTCTAAAATCTGACCAACAGTGTCATCATGAAGGGAACTGCTGGGATTTGCAGGTTTTGTAAAGACGACTCTTAGCTCAAGTGCCAGAACGGCAGCTGAAGTTTCAAAAATCTGAGCCCTGCTGTTGTTCTCTTTGAGAAGCTTTGGCGGAACCCAAGATGTAGAGAAAATATTTTGAAAGCCCTTAACAAGATAACAAGCGGAGAAAAAAGTACTTTCAAATGCTATCAACAAACTAAAACAGCTGATTAAGCCTCTGTAGGTTTGCTGTTACTGCTCCCAAACCTGTGAGTGCTGGTTGCCCTGGTTTCCACTCCTTTCAAATCCAAAAAAATTCAGAATATGTTCTGGTGACAGTAGAGAAATGCTCCTCATGGGTCACAGCTCTCCCAGCAGACGGAGAGAGTTGACCATGACCAAGCCCAGAGACTGCTGCAAGTCGATCTGCTAACTCTCTCCTTTCTGTGGCAGACACCAAAGCCAGTTATAGCTGCATTAAAATGGTCAGCATTTGAGGAATGAGTGTGTAGAAGAGGAAGATAGGAAGGCAGTAAGAGAGTTCATCCAAGTTGTAACAGAGCTCTACATTCCTTGAAAACAGTGACAAGGAATAATGGCCCAGACCTCAGCAACAAATGCTAGTAAAAAGCAATGAGCCTGATGCACTTGCTGTAGTTTTATTTCACCTGAAAACCTTCATACGAACTTTTTCATGTACATACTACATATATATAGCAATGGTGTCCTTCTCTAAATATGACTGTGTTTATTAAATATCAATAGCAATCACAATGCTGTCATTTTCTTTAAAGCATTGGATCATTTTCTATCACCAGCCTTCGCGGCGTTTATTTAGGACTGTTTCCTTTTACATCTAGCAGGAACCATGTTTAGTGGTTGATGCCAATAAGCAATTGCGCTAATCAAGGTGTGACACCTGCCAGAGCAAAGGCTGAACCAGCAGTATGTGTTGGCTGAGCGCTGAAAGATCATGCTAATTGCTAGCGTCTGGCCTTTGGCTGGACTATCAGGCGTCGGGAGCTTTCGGCAGCAATTCACAAGGCTTGGAAAGGATACGGGAATCCTCTTACAGCTCTGAAGGTTCCTTCTTACCCAGTGCCAAATATCTCCTGTGAGACGCTACTCACACTTCCCACCCACATCCCTAACACCAGCCGGTGCTCAGCTCCTCACTGACAGACCCATTACACAAGCTACAAGTTTCATGCCACCTTGACACCACACAACAGAAATTGCTTCCTGCCATTATGAAGTCCACTAAAGTGCTCCTAGATTTGTGCCCGACCATAGTACCAAAATTATCAAAAAGTTACAGTCAAGGGTGCATGTGTCTATGTAGACAACTGTCTAATACTTATACGAGCGTACGCCTGCACGTATAATTACTTATGGATAAAGCAGGCTTGTAAATCTCCCCCATTTAGGCATAAAAGACATAACTGTCAATTTGATCAAAAATTAGAAGAGAGTTTAATGAAAGCATAAGAGAGATCTTGAACTACTGTGCCTATGATGGTGTGAGCTGCAAAAGTGCCACAAAGCACTTTGCTCTGTCATCAAAAAAAAAAACTAAAAGAAATTGCAAAAATTTTTTAATGTGTACATTTAACTCATTCTTTTAATTTAGCCAGGGAAACAGAGCCCACATCTCAGAAGAGTGTGAGAAGCAAACATAGCATTTCAATTGTTTGTTGCTGGGAGAAGTAATCTAAATAAAAAATGAACTTCAGAAAACAAGTTCAAAATAAGATTTAGAATAATAAGATTACCATTAACATTATTTTTCACTCTATATTTGCTCATCTGGGCCACATGGGTTTTGGCATGAAGTTGGTCCTTTGAGATATGCTGAAAAAATCACATTTTTCTTAATCACTGGAAGCCTGGAGTTCAGATACTAAAAAGGGGGAAAAATAGAAGGAATGGAAAAATTGTAAAATTTTCTCAGAAAATTACCTCAGAATGAAATTCTGCCCTTTTCTTCTACTCCAAAAAGTCATTACCATCTGACAGCTGTTTAGTGGCATATGTGTGTTGGTGGTACCAGTCCAATTCTTAGTGGGCAGGTGTCTGCATCACAAAAGCCACCATCACAATTGGCACTAATTGGCACCCTTGCTGGCAGCCTCCTTAAAGAAAATAAGGATTAGATGGCACAGAGACCAAATTATACTGTCGTGACAAAGGTGATCACCCCTTTAGGTGGGGAAGGCCTATTGGCAGGACAGTTCAGAGAAGTTTGCACTTCCTGAGCTCTTGTTTCACCAGAGACACATGAAATGTCGGGTATCTGATGCTGGCAATAAGGCATGTTTCACAGGTGTTTTCACCTCGCATTTTTAGCTGAATTTCAAAAGGAAGAAAACAAACCAACACCCAAACTCAAAATTCAAACAACAAACCAGAAAATTCCTTTTTAATTTGGACAGTTGCCGATAAATACAAACTTTCCATTTTATGCAGATAGTCACCACATTACTCTGCTGGGGTATCAGTATAGCCGATGCCTTTCTTTGTATGGTTTGTTGGTGTTTTTTTTTTTTTGGAACGGCATGCAAATTCTGTGATTTTTCTAAGTATAGGGTGCAAAATACCCTGGAAAGTGGGGGGAGGGGGAATGTCTTACAGCTCAGCAAGCTTTATGAGGATATTCTCTTAGTTATTGAGATGAGTTGAATAATTCTGCACTAATTTATACACCAGTAAAACTGGCCTGTTGGCAAGTCCACAATTAATGCGAATGCCAAGTGGGATTGCAGCTTTGTTTCATCTAGGAAAACACTTAGCTGAACAGCAGCTTTCCCAGCTGAAAATGTGTCTGTCTTTAAACTTGCAACAGAAGCTGGCATTTCTTCATTTCCATTCACTCTATCATTATGATGCATTATACAATGTAATGATGTAATACGCTGGAAAGCTGAAACGCTAGCTCTTTGCCAAAAATAATAATACAAAAAGTGTACAATTATTTTCATCTATGAAAGCCACTCTCACTACCATCTCCAGCTTCCTAGGCAAAGAGAAAGCTTCCCTAATAGCAGATCATCTCTTTCTGCTTGCGAATCAAACATGAATGCGAAAGGGGGGGACTCTAACTCATCCATGCTGAGTTACAACTTTTAAAAGACATAAACATATTTATCACTTCAGGGAGGCAGCTCATCACCACACATTCCTCACGTTTACATTTTAATAGCGTTTTTCCCCACAGGATGAGCCCCTTACCTGTGGGATATATCATTTCATTCTGCAAGTGGTTTCACTAGGGCTAAATGTGAAGGCATTACTAGAGGCAAAAAAGGCACCAGGATTTGGACCTTGGTGAGAGGATCAAAATGCCTGGAATTTTTCAGGCCTGGTCTTACCACTCCTTAATCACCAAAGTCATGAAAATATCAGGCTTGTGTATGTACAATGACGCTGCTTTGGCAGGAATGTAAGCTACCTCATACCACAAAAAAGACAATGCTGGAGCAGAAATAAAACACAATTGCTTTAGGTTAAGCATCTGCTCTACTTCTTTATCTCCCGTTGACTCAAATGGAGCTCATAGAACCTCAATGTCACAATACACCTCCATATGGAAAGCCAAGAAATCAATATAGGGTGGCCTCAGCGCAGCGTGCGTTTTGCAAAAGGCATCGACATGCATGCCCTGGCCACAGATGTTCAGAGAAACAGGAGCACCTACCTACTATCTCCACAACAAATAGTGCGATGGGCAGATGATGAAAGGAAAGCTAGAAAAAGAAGATTCAGGGTCAGGCTGGATGGGACCTTGAGCAGCCTGGGCTAGTGGGAGGTGTGCCTGCCACTAGACCTCCTTCACACCCACGCAGGGAGATTGGAATTAGACAATCTTTAAGGTCCCTTTCAACCCGAAACATTCTATGATTCCATAAGCTTCATAACAAACCAAAGCAGTTTTTGTTTTTGTCACTGGACTGGTAGCTCCCAGGACAGGGTTTTTCACTGGCAGCAAAAGCTGCTGTGGGTGGTCCAATGGTAGACTCAACCCCAACCAAAGCTCTTTTCTGCTGTGGTTGAGCATGACCTGAGGTATATGTCAGTGTGGAGCTAAAGATGGTCTTTTAGGAGGAAAACTGAAAACCAGAAAAAAATTAAAGCAACTGGGAGCAGTAAGGTACCAAGCAGTGGGGTTAGGGTGCAGCAGGCAGACGCTGTGCATTAACCAGGTGCAGGTTTGCCAAGCGGAGAAAACTCTGCTCCTGCAGTGGTATACAATTACGCAGTAAGTGTGTCTTAATAATACAATAAAGTGTTAGCTCTGATTAAAAAAGAAAGATGAATTCTTCTGCTAAACCAGGGTAACCCTAAAAGCATGTTAACATGAAATACTAAATAAAATGCTACTCATCTATAATAAATCTTATTACACATTTTGGCAATTTTACTACTAACATACCGTAGGTCTCAAGCAATGTTTGAAAATAGAAATCTTAAATTGAATCATTGTTGCATGAATATATGCAAAATATTCATTTCTAGCACTGTGAGGGTTGAGTGCTTTTAAATTGGAGAAATCACTCATGACTTCACCTTTTCATGCAAGATAAAGTTGTATGTGGTAACATCATTACAATGTCATGAAAGGAGTGGAAATCATACAACAGTTCTGCCTAAAGCTAATATACAAAAAAGTACTTCTATATTTTTCAATATTGTTCAATATTTAAAGGTGCAGTATGAGGCTTTAAATATATAAAAAAAATGATTAGACTTCAGCTGTCAGTGTGGCCTTCATTGAGTACTGAGACTAATAAAATCATTGATGAGATCTCTTTAATATTTAACAGAATTCATGTGTTAGGTACTAGCCTATTTTCAATTCCAGTCTTTGTGGAAGGAACTAAATATAGAAATAAAAAAAGCAAACGATTTATGTGGCGGTCATTATAGATTTTTTTTTAACTAGGGCACTAAAATTAAACTATTTACTCAATAATACTGTCATAACAACAGAGCCAACGCTATGACATTTAAATAGTTTTTCCTATAAATCTTTTAGCAGATTACTTCAAAGTACATAACACTTTTATACACATTAACAATCAGTAAATTCAATCAGTGAAAATGAACAAGTATATTTTGCAATGAGTTGTTGCACCGTGAATTGCCAGTATAGACTTCAGGAGACTTCTGCAGTCTTAAAGGTGTTTTAAAAGAGTGGAAAAGGAATAATTTGTGCTTATATACTTCTTTGCCTTTTCTTCCCTCTGATTAAAAAAAATCAGACCTGAAAGTTCAGCCTCAGAACTAGAAGTTACATTAAAAAAGCCTTCGCTGTAATTTAACTATATAATTTCTTATAGCACGTATGTGGGGGGAAAAAAAAAGAAAAAAACAGAGTAAGGCAATTGCACAACATCAGGCTCAACTTTAAACCCTGGTACACCTGAAATGGATAGTTCCATCTCTGCAAGGCAGCCACCGCTCCAGTGCTAGGAGTCACGGGGATGCAAAGCAAAAACGTCTTCAGCTTTGAATTTCAACCCTGCCACAAAAATACGCTCATTTGTTAAAATAAAAATGCAAATTTCTAAATTATTTCCTTATTTTTATGTTAAAAAAAAAAATGAAGTCTCGCCTGCTGTGGCCGGGCCGTTGCTAGGTGACAATGCCGCGGCACAGACCGTCACCGGTGATGAATGGCACGCTGAGCCTGGCTGGCAGCATTCCCTGCACCAGCACCGCAACCGCCCCACATGGGCCTCGAGCCCTCCATCGGGTCTGCCATGAAACAGCACAAAACGAAGGCCGCAAAGGCCAGAGCGAGATTTTGGCAGTGAGAGGGTTGGTCTGCCCCACAGTAGCCCAGACGGGAAGACACTGATATGACACCAGTAGGGTTTACCATGCTTTTGTGCTTTAACAGTGATGCCTAAGCCAATAGCGGCACAAAACTTTACAGCAGAGCAAGTAAAGTCAATCTAAAAAGCTATTGATGGTGTTGCAATTCAGATAAACCCACAAGCAGTGCAGATGCACAACACTAATGCTCGTGCACCGTCTCCATAGTCTGCTGTGGCCATTGTCAGACCCCAGCCAGCATCCTTGTGTCACTGAGCTTGTTCTTATTTTAGATGCTCACAAATGAAGTTGAGGGTTCCCCTTGCATAGGTCCTGCAGTTAATGCACCTTTCTTATAACCTTGCTTCCCATCTACCACTTTACTGCCTTCACAAACCTCATCGGGTTGTGGAAAGCAAGGGAAAGATCATTTTTACCAGAAACCTTAATATTTCTGTGATGGTCAAGGATGAATCCTTGTGTGGGACGGCTGGTAAGAAAAACCCTTTAGCACAGGTTGGGCAGTTCCCCCTTAGATAACACTGGCAAGCTGTCCTGATCCCTAGGCAGAGTGACAAGAAGCTCTGACAATCATGAGGTTTGTTTCTCCCACCCAGACCATTAAGAGGGATCAGAAATATCCAAACCCTAACCATCACAAGTTCCATAGCATCTGGGCACAAATAAGTTCTCTCTTTCCCTGCTCTCACCAGTATAAACCCTGCCTTCATCAGACCTCACTTCACTGGGGTTTCTGCATGTTCATTTCCTTTAAAAATACACAGCGAGTATATGCCAATGAAACAATTTGGTGATGTTAATCCATAGATTATTGACAAGACAAATGAGATTTCTTGGGTCTAATGCTCTCTGTTACTCGAGGGCCAGCTAAGCTCTCTTTTTTCAAATATGTGGATTTTGAAATGATGGATCATAATAACAGAGCTGATGCCTATGAATGGGGATTGCAAACACTTAATATTTCAATAGAAGTGTGTGCAACATGATCCAATCACTCTGAAAAATGTACAAAAAGGAAATATATAAAGAAAACAGCTAGCATGGAAAAGAATAAACAAAGAAATATTGATAAAACTCTGTATGGATTAGGCAAAATATATTCAAGCTGCATTTGAATAATCTCATATATATATGTGTATGCGTGTACATATCCATATATATATTCAAAATACGGAAAGATTTCGTACCTCATCATTTCCCTGCTTCAAAGGACAGATCTCTGAATTTACATCCCTCCTGCAAAATGCTGTACTTGTGCATGAGAACCCAGCTCCCCAGATACTGTTCACGCATTGAAATTTTGCTCAGGTGGGGGGCAAATTTCCAAAGGAGTTCAGCACCATTGCCCCAATTCAAGGAAAGTAACTGTTTCATGTTAAAACTCACAAGAGACCCCTTGAAAGCTCTATCTTGTTATTCATTAGACTAACTTTTCACATGTTTTTATGTGGCACACCCCAGTGATTTCAGGATCAGGCTGGGAGAAACCGTGTGTGTTGCACTTACACTAGAGTATTTACCTCCCTACTTCTCTGCAGTAAAACCAGTCTAACCACTGAGACCTAATGTTATGTAAGAAACAAGTGAATTTTAAGGCAGAAAATGCACAGCATCAACATCTCAACATGCAGTTCCTGACTCACAGGACATCCCTGCAGCTGAGCCAAGGTAACTTTCCAGGGACCATGCATAAACCATTGAACCCATGCCAAGCGCATCATTTTACTTTGCAACTATTGCAGTCTAAGAGGATGTACACAAATGGTGAGTACAGCTCAGCTGATAAGTGGGAGCTTTTTATACAGCAGCAACTTCCTATTGAATCTGAGCCTCAAGCTATTCTGCAGTTCGATGAAGGAAGTGGTGGTAAAACAGCCTTCTCTTGTTCTTCATTATTTTCTGCTTGTTTGCTTTCCCTGCACTTTTACCATCAGATCATCACCAGTTTTCACAAGGCCAAACTGAGTGATGAGTGAAACCAGAACACCACCCCCAGTTCTCCAGTATCCATCAGTAACAACTTATCCTCCTGGGTTTGTGGTGTGGGGTTTTCCCCTTTTTAATTACAACTGTCCTAAAAGCCACCTTCCTTCTCCCTGACACAGCAGTCTACCTACTGCTGAGATGCTCACTACAGTAAGCTTTGCTAGTTTATTTTTTCCCATGTGATTATTCCATAAACCATCACAACTTCAGTGATGATCTCCACTGGCGGTGCCTGCCTGTGATGGAGAATTACCAGGGCTTCACTGGAGCATCACAGTCTCCCACGCAGTAATGTGCCAGACTGTTGTCTTTTCTGCTGGTGCACTGTGTACTAGCTCACTGGTCTCCAGCATTGTTCACTGCTCTCCTCAGTTTCACCAAAGCATCAATCAGGATGAATCAACTTTATTTATTTTTTTTTAAAAAAAAAAGCCAGGACTAAGCTCCTTTAGGTTACAGAGCCTGCGTGACTGCATGTGTTGCGCGTAAATAATTCCATCAGCAAAAGCCTTGGTCACTGCCAGACTATTAGAGACACACTATCTTAATAGCCTTAATCACTTTAAAAGCTGAATGGTTCATCCAGTCAAACTTCACATCTTCCCGAGAGTTCACTCTATTGGGCATAAAACCCAGTTCACCTGGTCCTGAAGCACAAACCTGGTGTAGTCTTACATAATAGCTGTGTGTTTACGTGGCAGCCCCATAGCCAGGGAGGTAGTACAGGGCAGCGCACGGCGGTTCAGACTCTGCCGGTCTCCTCCCTTCTCAACTGAGCTTGGCCACTCATCATCGTAAACCCTAAAACCAAGCTCAATCCCAGCAGATTAAGGAGTCTACAACTACCTGAAAGGAGGTTGTAGCGAGGCAAGTGTTGGTCTCTTCTCTCAAGTAACAAGTGATATAATGAGAGGAAATGGCCTCAAGTTGCACCAGAGGCGGTTTAGATTGGATATCAGGAAAAATGTCTTTACTGAAAGAGTGGTGAAGCATTGGAACAGGCCACCCAAGGAAGTGGTGGAATCATCATCCCTGGAGGTTCAAAATACATGTAGACATGGCATTTCAGGATGTGGTAGCCTGACGGTTGGACCTGATTATCTTAGAGGTCTTTTCCACCCTTAAAGATTCTCTGACTCTAGGAAACAGCACTTTCCAACACATGCAGCTCCTGACCACCCAGTACAATTTGGCTGGCTCTGGAGAATGAACCCAGTATCTTTGCATGCAACAGCACAGGTTTACTGGTATGCTCTGAGCACAGGTTCACTGACTTCAACTACAGAAGTTCAAACACCCGATCTTACACTAGTTCCAGTGGGTTTACTAGTAGGTCAGCAGCTCTGTTTGAGCATTCTCTTAGCAAAATAGCAACTGCTTGGCTGTGGTACCCACCAGTCACTCAGCTGAACAGATCAGGATCGCCTTGCCTGTAAGCAACATCCCCATCATAGCATTTAAATCAAGAATGATGGAGGAGATTCAGACACCATCCAGCAATGTGCTGCCATTCCCAGCTGAGCTCTTTCAGAGACAGCAAAGAGTCTTTTGGATCAGATGTGAACTTGCAAGGTCTTCACAGATCAGGAAAGGATGTCTGAAAGCTAACCCAACTACAATCAAAAGTCTTATTCTGGCTTTTTACATGCCTCGCTTGCTCCTCTCTTAATTTGCTAGCCTATATCACAGTTACTAATTCCAAATTGTGCTCTGCAGTCTGTATTTCTCCCAGATTTACAAGAACTATGATCAAAATCTGTTGCTTCATACCAGACCAGGCCTCTATAATGAGCCTGAGATATTCTATTGCATGCTGAATTTCTGACTCACATGGTATGAAGCAATGCAACCACACACACACACACACACACACCCGCACACACCAAAGCAGAGGTTTGAAACAGCAGCAGCTTTTCTCTTGGCACAGGGCAGGGGCACTTTTGTTTCTTGAACAGGTGGACTACCTGACAAGCAGCAGGTAGCCTTGCTTTTGACTACTACATTTTAAATCAAGGCTGTTTGGCAATTCATTAGTGTCTGCTAACTGTTAAACATAGGAAAGTTCAAAAACATGCATATGTTTCCCTCCCTGCCTCCCAGGTGGTATCTGTTTCAAGCAGCAACCTTTTCACTTCGTGCATCAAGACTTGTAAACTTCCCGTGGCTACACCACCGGTTCCTAACCAGGTGCCTGTGCTGAAGCCGCAGTCTCTGAAGAGCAGGAAACTCCATATGCTGATCTCCGGCTATGTAGATGCCATTCGTTTCTCCTTGAAAGTTTATTGTCAGAATTACTGAAACGTACACAAATGTCTGTATTTGAAGGTGAAATTTGGTGGAAAAATAAAGATATAATAGGATCCTTTCTTATATAATTTCCCGGTGTGATGTCTGTCTAAAAAATGAAGTGAAATTATATGATGTCAAAAAATCATGTTTCAAAATGATTGACAACATGTGAGTGTTTTGCATTGTGAAATGAGGTGGAAAATTTTAATTGCATGATGGAAGGACATAATATTTATTAGAACCTTGTAACCACACTGGATTTCAGTGAAGAGGACACAATTTTAAATTTTATATTAATACTTTGGGCTAAATCTTAAATGAACACACAGAAGCAAAATTCCGCCTCAGAACCTGTAAGTTTTTAATCTGTAATAGGAAAATAGCACCTATAGGCTTGGCACATCACCATAGTGACAAAAAGATTCCCTCATACATGTACTCCTATTCTGATCTGAACAATATATAGTGCCGGGCTCCCAGGTCACTGAAGAAATAGCTGCTCTGTACACTCTTCATTCTGATAAAGGTCTGCTGAAGAGTTGGGGAGGCTGAAATTCTAGGAAAGTCAAAACTAGCTACTATTTATAAGCCCTTTTCCATCCCTCCAAATGACAATAAAAGATGGGTTTGCATCCACATCCAAATGCTGACAAACCCTGTTCCTTGCAGACAGAAGAGAGGAATAAATCCCATAATCAAATCCATATCAGAGAAAATCCCAAGTAAATGGCAACAAGTTCAGGAAGAGTCCTGGATGACTATGTAAGAAATTTATTATTTGAGCTGGCCAGTACAGCCCCAGACAGAAGTACTTTTCAAAGAAAGTGGTCTAGAAAATGACAAAAGTGAGGTAACATTAAAAAGAAGGAAAAGAGAGATAAATGTATGCAGAGGTAACTTGAAGCAATCAATCTTAGCTTTAAGACGTGCCCTGAATATGTCTTATGTCAGTAAGGAATCTAGATGGGGCAATCTATTTAAGGTTCAGCAATATTAGTCAAATTTCCTCTCCCTTCCTCTTTCCTAGCACGAAAGGAGTTCGAGGCACTGAGACATGGCAAGCAAAGCTACCCTTTCCCCTCCTTAAACCCTAACCACTTTGCTGAGCCTGATGACAACACCACAGGCTCAGGGGGGATGCAAAGGAGAAAGGAAATCCTGATTTTGAGCAAAGCTTTTGCGAAACAGCACTCGGTAACCAGCCCAGCCCAGAAAGGTGTGTGAGCACAGCTGCTTTACTATCAGTGCCTTCAGCAACTGGCTGAATTTAGCAAGAAGCATATTTCTAGCAGTATCTTTTCATGAGAGCCTTCCTGGCCAGGAAGGAATTGACCAGAGCACAGCTCAACTTCTGATGCTTTTACACATTCCCTTCCACCTATGTGTCAGGTCTGGTTTGGAGATCTGGGTTTAGTTTGAGGTATAAGATCAAACAAAGTCCGTACTTGGCTGGAGTTGGAGCCTGTCTGCTCTCCCCAGCCTGGCCAGGACCCTGAACCACTAATGGTAAGGTAAAACCCTAGCAATGTTCAGGTACCAAAGTGACGTTCAAAGACAAGAAAACTGTATTTCTCTGTGAAGGTAGACTAAGTCATGATGAATGTGAAGAAACAACTTTTAAATAGTATGCAACAGCTCTCACTTGAAAAGAAAAAAACTGCATAACCAAAATAAAACCACAGACAATCCAGAGATACATAAGGAAATTTAGAGAGAATTGAAACAAACTCAGCAGAGCTGAGTCCTATTCTGTTTGTGTAAGACACAGGGAATCGTATTACAAATGTCTATGTGGAGCTGAGGAGAATGGTTGAAATTATAACCATTGAGCCTAAATGAAGCACCAGGAAGAGAGAAGTATGGAAGACTACATGGGGGGAACAGAAAGGCCAGCTTCAAATTGTCAGAGGCTCAGTATACCAGAAATTCACAAAGATGTGTGCTAGGACATAAATCACAGCACTGGAATCCTAAAGGGTCTCTGAATGGGTCTGCAGCTAGTCAAGCAGAAGAGGTCAGAAATTAAAATGGTTAGCAGTGAGCAATTGGAAACCTTAGATCCTTAAAAAACTGTTTGAAACAGATATTTATGCTCCTTGCCAAGGAAGGGAGAGATTTTTCACTTCTCCATCAAATTAGTTTTGACTGAGTACTGGGGAAAAAAATATGATCCTGAATATTCTCACCAGCTTAGAATAGCATTTTATTTTATTCGCACAATTCCACTGAGCAAATCATCAGGCAGAAAAGTTTTGCTCAGATCCCACACTTGTGCCCAGAGACAGGGATTCACATGTCTTTGCAGGAGAAGCACTTGTACCTTTCTCTGGACTGGAGCACAAAACTGTAAGAAATGGTTTATCCCACTGACTGCACCAAGTAACGCATTTCACAGAACTCCAGTCCTGGGAAGGTTTGTGAAACCCCATGGCTAATCCATGGCAGATTAACCTGATCTACCTGACACACACGCAGACAGTCCTGTCTCACCCTTGTCAGCACTATCGGTGTCGCAGGGAGGAAGGGACCATCCTGTGCACCACCATCTGAATAAAAACCCAACACTTGAATTGCGTTTTTACCCTGACATGCTGCCTGGAGCCCAGACAGTCTGAGCCATACCCAGACATCTGAGAAATCTAATTGATGGGGGGGAGTGGAGAAGACATTTGTAAAAATGTATTAGATATTTCTGAATAACAAATAAATCTGATGAAATCAAAATCATCTCACAACTATTCCACGAGAAGAAGAAAGAAAGCCAGATCAATTATTCATTTCAAGTTACTCAGTCAGCACACCATCAGGCTCTTTTATAAGTCAAAAATATTATGGGATAAACATGATTCTGAAACCTAGGACATCTCACATTAAGGAAAGCCTTCATGATGCATATACAACACCTCGCACTGCTCCATCCTGCCCTCCTACATCTGGTGAGGGTTGGAGTTCCCCACATTCACAGGTCAGCTCCTTCCTCTCTCCCCTCTACATATATACACTCACCTGTTTGTTTTGCAGTCTGGGATTCTCATTGTACTAATAAAGGTTAAGTCCACCACTAATTCAGATAGAGACTTTCTTGGAAAGAACCTGGACAGGTTATGAACTGATTCAGCAGTAAAGACTCCACTTTCTGAAGATTATTACTTCCCAAATTGCTCTTTGGTGAAAACATTATAAAGTGTTTATAAAATGCTTGCATCCCATATCTGAATATTAACAAAACATTTTTAATAACACTACATAAAACACCTGTGTCCTTGCATACACCAGAGAAAATTATTGCAACAGTGTGAAAGAAAAATGTTGGGGTCCTTCAAACCTTAAACCACTGAAGACCGATCTGCTTTCTTACACCTGTTTGTATTGTTCAGTTTTTCTGTTCAGAAAATAAATAACCATCTCTGAACAAGCAAATACAGAGTACATAAGAGCATCACAAAGTAATTATGAGTTTATGACATCACCTTAATATTACAAAGGAGAGACTGAAAGACCCAGGAGAAACTCCAGATTTCCCTTTTGGGAAAATGTTAATGGATGCTTACAATCTGTTTTCCTTTGTTTGGATGTTACAACCAATAATACACTTTTATGTCTATAAATAAAGACTAAAGTTGAATAAATCCAACAAGCTCCTGAGCCTGCGGCTCTGAAACTTGATTCACATTCACGGTAAAGATTTATGAGTCACTTGCAGAGAATAAGTTGAACCTGCAAGATTTGGGGTGAAATTATTCCAAAGGGTGATTATTTTTGGAATGATTATGCATGCACACCTGATCAGGGTGTCACCTGGGCCTCTTTGTCCTACATGATGAAATGTGGCAATTTTTCTGCATTTCTCTTTGCTTGCACAAAAGAAGAGCATGTAAGAACAACCATAGTGCTTATTTTTACATACACTGGAACATCTTGTTTTTATATTTTTCCTTTTATTTAGATCACAGGCCATGTTCTTTAAACTGTTCACATGAATATACTAAATTTACTGATGACTGCAAAGTGAAAGAATAAAAATTATTACTGTTCTTCATGTGTAGGTGTGTCTATATATACTTTCTATATATACATGCAAAAGTACTAGAAGTGAACTATAGTACTTTTGTATTTGGGATGCAAAGATAAGTATCCAGAAGCTGGAAATAGTGGCTGTCCCTGCTGCGTGCGCTATGGGAAGACAGACTTGCTTCTTTCCTATCTTTCACTTTCTTGCTCTTCTGCGCCTTTCCTCTTTCTTACAACCACTTGGCTTTCACTTTTACCCAATGGGTTTGCAACTATCAACTGCGGAGGAACATAAGTACCATCAGATGAGGCCGTGTCCTGTGAGGAAACAGACGGCACCCCTACCTAAGGTCTTTGGCTCGAATCTCTCTCTTACAATATAGGATTTTGCATCTAGGTAGGTGGAGAGGGTTAAATTATTTTGTCCAAATGAAATGAGCTTTGTAAAGTATAAATGGAAAAAAAGTTGGAATATATACCCTGCTTCATATTCTTTCTCTGCCTGGAGAATGAGATCACTCTACAACCATCTGAAAGGTTTTCGGGAGCCTCCTTTTATAAAATTTTTGTGGCAAAGTCTCAGAAACCTCATCGTTAGTCACTTCATTCTCTCCATGTTCTTCCTGATAAGATGTTTTTCTCCTGTGTAACATATGTTTCTCCCTTTTTAGTCCTAAAAACTTTTTGCTTTGTTCAGGCAATTCAAAACTGATATAAACTTTCTCCTTGATCTCAGACTGATTTGGCCTGAAACAAACCCCTTGAAGGCATCCAAAACATAAGCAGGTTCAGGTCAATCTCCAGATTTGGTATTGGGTGCTTTTCTCTGGAACTGACTAAACAGACAGAGCACACTTTCAGGAGGTTTCAGGAGTCTCATGTCTGCACAGACTCACAAACTGAAAGGGACATCTCTCCTCCCAGCTCATCTTCATTCCAGAGGATGTCTACACTGGACCAAATTTAGAAACTTTATATCTGCAAAACCTTGAGGATGAGAGCACAAGGCAAGTAATCGCCTTTTTTGAGATACCTATAATTTCAAAATGGAATTTTCAAATGCTCTTTGTGTATGTGGGTAGCCCCACCGAGCACCTCTAGAAGTTCAGTCTACTCCTGCTTTTGCATAAAAGATCCTCTCACTGTTTCTGCTAAATTATTAACCATTCCTTCATTACTACTAATCAAGTATGAATTTATTCTTCAACAAAACAAAACCAGATACAAAAATTAATCCAAACCTTGTCTCACAGCTGCCTCTAATCCATAGTTTCCCAAGGTGCAAACACAAGGTGTAAATTTTTCAGAAGACACCTGTCTGTATTACTTTCCTGGATCTGAATGTGTCCCAAACCCAGGATCCATCATGACCATGTCCTCTCTACTCAGCAGTGACCACACTGCTCCAAGCCAAAAGCACCTACTATCTGTGATGTGCAGGTGCTACCATGTAAGAATGTCTAAAAGTCATTCTTCTTTCATTCACCAAAAGAAATAAATTTCAAGTAACAAAAAATATTTGCAATTTCAGGTAAAGTTCTTTAAGTAATTTTGAACACAACTTTAAAACATTCAGAAAACTCAAAATGTTTTCGGAAAACACTTTCAAAAAGCAGTGTTCTGATTTCTCATTTCAAAAGAACATTTTGTACCCAGGAATTTGCCAGTTTCAAAATGAAAGCTACGCTTTTCATTCACCTAAATAGAAATCTTCTTGACTTCCTGTGTCTGATGAAACAAAGGCTTTGTTGTAGGTTTTCTCATGATGCTTATTCTATGTCTGATTTTTTATTTTTTCTTTTCCCAGTTTGGCCAGTGAACTAAACCCATCAGTTGTTTGCCCTTTGCTGTGTACAGTGTCATTTCCCTTTTCTATGAAAGTACCTCCAGAAAGAGGAAAGGTGCCCTGCTGTTCTTTCCTTACGCTACTGTTTCTTCTCGCAGCACCATCACAAATTTAGTGCCAACTCAACCTTACAGGAACTAAAACCCAAGTCCTGAATTGAACCAAAATCTACTCTTCTGGTCCCTACATTGCCAGTGTACCCTTACACCCTGTTCCTAACTTGTCCTTCAGCTCTCCCCACGGCCTTGAGAAGCGTCCTCATTGCTTCTGCATAACATGTCTTGAGATTCAGAGGGAAGTAAGCTCTTTGTGACCTGTCTTTTTTACAGTGGACAAATGCACAGTCAGTTATTCTTTAGTTCTAGGATGGCATCATGTAGTAAAGCACACTACAGTAATTATTAGCTTCTACAGTGTTATTCAGGGGGCTACTATCCCAGGGTTATTTTATAACATCGTTACAGATTAATAGCAATACTGCTGCCTCCAGCGTGCAGAGTTTGCTATGGGTTAAGACCCATGGCAGCCTGCACCATTCAAGAGAGCCATGCAATAAAAATAAAAGAATCATTTCTAGTAAGTTCTGACTCTGATTAAAAAACAATCTTTATGAAATAGATGCTAATAAAATTGCTTTCCTAATTACCCAGAGCTAGTTCATTTCCCAGCAAATATAATAAAACAGAGTTACTTGGCTCCGATTCACAAAATCTGAACCCAAGCTCATTATTAAGGCATTTAGCAGTGAAAAAGCATGTGTGCATAAGATGCTGTCCCGTCAAGCAGAATGCAAGAAATCTTTTGAAGTTAGACCTTTGAAGTCTCAAGTTATTGCTGCATTTTTTTAACACAGGTATTTCAACAAGAGAAAATCTCTCTGTGTTATTTACACAGATGGAACTGGGCACCCTATTATACCATCATATTCAGCGGAGATTTCAGTTAGAAGCAGCAAGTCTTAATTTAAAGAAATATTTAGACTTGGTACATAGAACTTCTTAATCTGTGGAACCATTACAAGGCTGTGAGACTTTTACATAATAGAATAGACCAGCCAATGTCCCAAGGCTATTATTGCTATGACTTGTAACACACTGAAATCTCTTTCATCTGCCTAACCTGGGATTTTGATGATTGTAAATGCATGGATATGTTTCAGTTTAGGGGGTTATATTTATGTTTTATTTATTTTTGCTTATGTTTCTGCTCTCTCCAAAACTTCCTTCAATTTCTAAATGTACAAATGTTCTAAAAAGCTCTCCAGTTCTCCATCTACCAGGAGTCCCCTTGACATCTAGGAGCTCTGACTCCCATAATGACTAAGGCTGTAGGTCCCTGTTCCTAAGAGTCAAATACATTGGGAAAGGACAGACAGGAATACAAGCTACCCCACTGCAAAGCACATGGAAGAGACACCATACAAGGTGCATCACTGGTGGTGCAGAGACAGAATCAGAGTTCTCAAATCATACAGAGGCTGAGGGCGCTTCGGAAGCCAATACTTGCACAAATCCATCCTACCATCTTATGCTGCAAGGAAATGGTGCCTTTATTTGAGTTTCCCTTTTTTTACCCATTTACCAAAACTTTTACCTGTTTTCCCTTCCGCTTGAAATATTTATGATACATCCAGCTAAGACAGGTATACTCCAGGTCAAAACTTGGATAAAATCTATTACCACTGAAAGCATTTTAAAAGTATGAAGAGACGTTAGGAAGTCACCATGTGCTTCTCTGCTTCATGGCACAAACTATGTTGCCTAAACCCTTCCCAGCAGCTGTTACATGAAGGCACTATTTATTTCCCAAGTTGCAGCAAGCATTTTGAGATATCTAGGTAAAGTGGTGCATGTGGTTGAAGGATACCCAGCAGCCCACAATCTCATATCACCTGATCTCTCTATGCCCTGATATCCTCACAACAAAGTCAAAATAGCACTTCCCTCCTGTGCAAGCCGGCTGGGAGGCTCAAAAAGTGAACATACACAACTGTGATAAGCAGCATTCCTCTGGAACAAAAAATGCTTGGGGAAGGATTTCCACAAACAACCAACAGGACCACAGTGATATCAGTAAGAGCAGAGCTAACCCAACACAAAGGTTAGTTGCTGCTCTTCCCACATATGGTGTGCAGTGCAGTGACATGCTTGAGCTAGGGACAGTGTGCCTTCATCCCCTCCCACATTTGGAGGTGACTTTGATCCCCTCAGGCACTAGCACCAACTCAGAGAAATGCATCATAAAGGAACACCATCGAGGAAGAGCCTTGAAGGCACCCTTGTACTGTATCTGCCTAGACAGAAGATAAACACATTACGGACCAAATGGCCATCCTAGCAGATGGACACATTCCCACAAGGATGGGAAAGAGAAGTTTTTCTCTGCTGCAGACCCGACCCTCCAGACCTGATATGGTTGCTCCCCAGCCAACTTTTGGTCTACATCTTGCAACACAACATAATATTCAAGACCTTGAATCCACCCAACACACACCTATAGCCACACCTGCATAAAATTAGCCAATTCTAAACACATTTGTATGCCATAAAAGTATCCAGTTAACATGTCTTCTGTTTTCTTTTTCACACTATTTATCTTTAAAAAATGAAATCATTTGCAAACAGCTGTAACCTAACTCCTGTGGGCAGGAAGTCCCATTGCTGAAATGAACTGCTTTTTCTTGAAATCGAAGTATCCCTACACCTTTGGAAGTGACTGCAAGACCAGGGCTTTCATTAGCAAATGTCTTTGTATGTGTCACAAAATAACCCAGCTCCCTCTCTATGGTACAGGTTCCACTAAGATGGCCAGGGGAAAAAAAGCACTAAAACCTTCTTTTGTTTTTTAGATTAACCAGCTATGACTCAGAATTCACATCTGAGATGGTCTGTGAAATGAGCAGGTACAATTTTTACACAGTTTCTTTCTTAACTTTAACCACCCATAGCACATCTTGCTGCAGTTTGCGCACACCTCCTGTCCCCTCCCACCGCTTTTGGTGGCATTTGCAATACTTTGACCCAGGAGGATGTGCTGAGGATGAAGTTTCTATCTCAACTTCAGATTGCTCTGTTTTTTGCAGTGCTAAGTTAGATCCTTAACATTATCTTAATGCACTTTTTATGGTTTAATTTCCCCTTTTGTGGTGCTGTTTTCTTCAATAAGACTCTTAAATTGAAATCAGATTTCCTCTGAAGGAGCCAGCTTGATTTTCTTCGAAAGCCCAGTACAATACAGTCATTCCACTGAGACTGACAATTTTATTATGGCTGCATTTCCTTTTTGCCTACAAAATGTTTGTTTTATAAATAGGCTTTTTAAATTTAATGTAATTTTTTATACAACAGCAGAAACAGTCCAAAAATACACAACACAGCTACAAAATTTTAGTTTTGTTATACACGCCTTCCTTAATTTACTTTCTGTTGGCTGAGGAGGGGAAATCAACTTTTTACCTAAGGCAAAATGTATGTAAAATTTCAATCTAAAATAAAATTCAGCTCCCCTGTCTTCAAGCTATATCATTGAAGATGTGGTCTTGTAATTAAAAATAGAGGGGGAAAAAAAACCCAACTACAAGAAACTGGAGACATTGCACTTTAATGAATGAAACAACTACGAGCAGAAATACGATGAGGACTAATCAACCGACAATTGTTTTTACCATTTTTCCACCACTCATGATTTAACAAGGAGAGTTTTTTTCATCACATGCTTAATTTTAAGCATGTGAGAAGTTGTGTTGGCCTCAGTAGCTTTTTTTTTTTTAACATCTTGAAGATTGCGTAAGTGCTTAAGCATCTCATGGAATTACGGTCTCCCTTTGGACTGTGAAATTGAACTTCTATCTGTTTTCTCCAAAAGGGCACAAAGCCTATGATTGAGAGCTATGACTCTCTTTATGGCCCTACCAGCCCTACATCACATGGCATGAGCTACTCAGTCTCCCTGTGCCCACCTTGACCAGGACCTGGTCCCAGCCCCTGGTCCTGCATGCCCAGAACTTCTCCCTCCGTAAACCAGGGCAGAAGGGAAAGGGAGGGGAGGAAAGGGTTTATACCACAGGTTGAGCCCAAAACAGCATTGTGATGAAGCTGAGTATGCCCTGGCCTCAGGGGCTAAAAGCGTTAGTCAAATTGGGAGCATCCTTCACCATCCAGCTGAAGCAGGGCTGTGTCACCTTTCAGGGTCTGCAGCACAGACTACATCTCTGTCAGAATTTTTGCTTCCTTTACAACTATAGACAATTGAACTGTACATCCACCCCAACAGCCCTCTAACAGAAAAAAAAAAAAAAGAAATCTTCTGGACGCTCACATCTAGATTAATTTTTATATTTTTGTATTTGTCAATGATTGGTCTGAAACACTCTGCAAAGGTTTAAATTCCAGTAACAGGTTTCATATGGTTGCTATAACATCTCAGTGTATTAATTAGTTTTCAAGACCCCCAAGCAATAAAAATGTAGCCATTCAAGGTCACAGTTTGACTTATTTACAATTGATGTATAACTTGGCAAACTCTGCATTCAGCAACTTCGTACAATAGAAAATATATTGTCATTCAGGTTAACAAAAGACTCTTTTCTTTGCCACCTCACTACAATGGCCCTGCAAATGAACATCGCCTGAATAAAATCCTAACCACATTTTCACTCTCATTAACCACAGTAGGGTATCACACAATTTGCCTGGCTCCTACTTAGACCACTGTGCACCATTTTACTAGCAGCAGTTTGATGGGTTTTATGGCAGGTGATATATGGAGTGGGAGTTTCGGGAGTCGTAAACAGAAGCCACAGTGTATCACAATGTGGTTTAGGGATATAATGACTGTGTTGTAAAGCAAAGGATGACAATACTGCACTAGGCTTGAGGTAGTGAACCAATAGACCAAACAGCTCAACATAATTCAAGCTACAAACAGAATCCTAGGTGTGTGCTGGCCTTCCTATATCTTTCATTAATTACCCCTGATGAATTTGAGTAAGAACTACTAAAACCAAAATAAATCTGCAGCCAAAAGAAAAATTATAGAGTATCTCCTTGTATTTCTTGGAAGAAGTTTCTCTCCCTAGTGCATACATACACACCCCATATTACCAGTTCTTAAACAGCCTTTTGTGTCTCCAGCTAGACAGTCCCTCTTGCTGCTGGGGCTACCATTGCTTGTTAACACACCAGAACAAATAGTGGCTTGGAGACATTTTGCACACATGTAGGGGGGCAGATAATGCTCTTAGCTATGTCTGCAATAGCTGGGCTGGATGCCACACCATAGAGAAAGACACCTACTAAATATTTTGTTCATATTTATTCGCGTTCTGTAGTCAGAAAATGCTCTACTTTTTCCATGGAGAATGACAGCGTTCTTCCAGCCCTACAGACACTCCTAATTCCCACCTGAACTGGGCTGGTTTTGAAGGTGATCCATTTGCTATTGGTTCATCCCACTGTGAGGTATTTGGATTGGGATTTCTGCAGTGATCCTGTAGTGGTCCATCCCTGCAATTCCTGCAAAAGGTTTTTGGTTTTTTTTTTTTGGTTATTGATATTGGCTAATTATGGCACAGAATAAGAAAACTGTCTGTCTGGTTCCCAAAGCTGTGTCATTAGCCACATTGTGATAGATTGGTGTCAGTGACAGAGCTCTCTCCCAGCATTCAAAACCTGTTCAGCTGCATTTAAACTAAATAATAATACTTAGCACATATAGCGCTTTGCATATGCAAAGCGCTGTACAAACATCAATTAATTAATCCTCATAACATCCCTGTGAGGTAGGCAAGTATTATCTCAGTTTTACAGATGGGGAAACAGACACAGAGAGGTTAAGTAAAATGAAAAATTAAGGTGGAGGTGTGCTGGTTAATTTGGAATTGCACTTTGTGCTGTTTGAAAAATTAGAAGGTGCTATACCAGATCTCTATTATTCTGTCAGAGAAAGCAATGTTTTGATGTGCTGACTCCCCTGATAGGAGCTATGGCCTCAGTCAGGCACCTTGAAGCTGAACCTTCATGTTCTCTGGCTACTGGGAAGTGCACACAAAAAATTCCCCCTAGAAATGTCCCCCCACTTGCAGTAAAATATAAGTAGAAGTATTTCCTGCTTCCAAGCATATTACTTAACTATTAAATAATATTTTGAGATAAATAACCCGTATTCCTAAAACCACTAAGAAGGAGCTAAGGAATGACCTGCTTGGAGGGTCAGTAATGATTTATGCCAAAACCTCTACGTAATCATTCTTTTCTCCCATCATCTGTGTTGTCCAGTTGTGAACTGGCATCAGGGATGAACAGAGTTCCTCATGTGGCACAGAAAGCAAAGAAACCCAAAAGAAACTGTGAATATGCCTCTCCAACCCAAAGAAACTGTGAATATGCCTCACTTCCAAAAAAGAAAGAGTACAAAGTGCAAGAAACGTACCAGCTTGAGGGACTCACTCAGAATTAAGTGAGATTTCATGTTTGCTTTCCCTGTAGCCTACGTGCCTTCAGTTTTCAAAGGAAGAACAATTAGTGAAAGCAATGTCCAATGTTTTACTACCTAAACCCAAACCTATGTACTACTCCTTGCTGCTGTATACCTGCCATCTTATTCTATCCTTGTTATTTTAATAAAGACCTCTTCCTATCCATTTGATATTCAACGTTCCCTCAACACGTGGAGTCCATATTAAGCAGGAAAAGCATTAAGTGGATTTGGAGGCAGGGGAAGATGGACTAGGTGTTTGTTCCATCTACCCTGTGCATTAACCTACACGAGCAGTGAAGATGGAAAAATTGCCAGGATAGCAGCTTTGCAGAAAAGAAACCAGAGGACAAGTGGCTGTGGATCACAGGCTGAACATGCCTTAACAATGGTACGCAGCTGCAAAAAAGGCAAATGCCATACTGGGATGTTTAAACAGAAGTAGAGTCTGTAAGACTCATAAAGCAATGCCTTCACTTTGTTGAGTGCCAGGAAGGCCTCATCCAGGGCATTGTGTTCTCCTGCAGGCATCACAAAAGACATGGCCCAATTGGAGAGAGTTCAGAGGAAAGAGGAGAACAATCAGGGGTCTAAAAACCATGACTTGTGAGGAAAGACTGAACACAGTGGGATTGTTTGCTCTATAGAGAAGACTGAGGGGAGACGTGATAACAGTCTTACAGTATATAAAAGGCTGTAGCAAAGAGGAAGACAACAATATGTTTTCCATGCCTATGACCAAAAGGACAAGAAACAGCTGGTAGCAAAGAAAATTTGAGTCACATATTGAGAAAAGTCATTCCAAGAGCAAGAACAATGAACCTGTGGAAGAGATTGACAAAAGCCATGTGGAGTTTCTCTTGTTAGGCATGCAGGACATGTTACCTTAGCATAAACGTATATGCACAATGACCTTCCTCAAGGCACCTTTTTTCTTGGTGTCCTATGTTAGTTGTGGGAAAGAAGAGATACCCTAAAGATCACAACTTCTGCTGCCGTAGTACGCAGTGAGTCTAGATGCAGCCTATGGCTCAGGCAGACTCAGTGTGCAGCCAGGCCATGGCCACCTTACGTATTATCAGAGCAGTTTGGAAAGAGCTACGCTAATATTTTAACTAGAAAGTGTCATTGGTTGTAAAACATTCGTATAAATTATCCTATATCGTCCCTCCTACCTCTGTACTCTCATAATTGCTAGATGACAGAACTTGAGGCTTTCACAAGCGAGCACAACCTCAAGCAGATTCAACTTGCAGCCAGTAGTGTGGTTGCAGGAGGACCTCAAAGGCTAGCAAATGCGGTTAAGATCACCTTTTTCACCCAAGCAGCTTCAGGGACTGCAGTCAGTCAGTACCTGTGCATCTTTCTTGGTTAAAAATGTTTGCTCTTTTCAGTAACTTCTTCCTTTTGTATTGATTTTTACTACTTCCTTCAGCTTCCTTCGGTAGTTTCTTTGATTACATTTTTCCTCTCCTTCACCCTGTTGGCTTCTTTTCATAACCTCTTTTAAACAAAAAAATATGTCCAGTCCACTTTGAGTCAAAGTCACAAACATGCAATGTTTAACTGGGAACAAAATAAGAAAAAGGAATCTGCCCATCCTGGAACGTTTGAGATGCTTTAGCTGCTTTATATTTAATATGTTGCTCTGAACATGCCCTCTAGCCTCTTTTGACACAAAACGGTGATATGTCTGAAATCATTTGGAGGTTGCTGATCTTTTGGTGCCTGCAGAGAGCGCTAGCTTTTGGAAGTAGATGCCTGATCCTAAAAGAACCAAAACACTAAAGGAACAACCCTCTCTGCTGGCTACGATATCTTACAGGGAGCTATATGACTGGAAAACTTCTAAGATCATCACAGTTGAAAAGCTACCAGTAAAAATATAATTCACTTAAAAATACTGAGGTGGGTTTAGATTTTTACAATTTTCAGTACTTAGAAAGAAAAAAAAATTAATGCAAATGCTAAACCCTTTTTCTACATAAAAGTCATATATCTTAGAGTAAAAAAAACTCATTTGGAAGCTTTCTCCAAAAGTTCCTCTTTTACAGTTTTCTTTTGGACGTGTTGCACCTCTCATCCTCTTTGAACAGCCCTGTTGTCTCTTCTGTGTGATATTCAGTTCCACATTCTTTTCAGATGCTTGTAATTTTAGGAGACTGTAATTGTTAGAGATAAAACATCCTTTACCCTGTTTTGAACAAAAGGCAAGTTGTTGGCGTAATGCAACAAGAACAAGGACTCTGGCTCCTGAAAACCTATCATACACAATGGCCTTACACACAATATCCGGCACAGTACCTTCAAATCGTGCCTCTTAGCAGAAGAGACCCTCACATCTGAAGCCCATGTCTTGGGAGAATGAAGACAAGATTTGCTCCAGGTAATTTTACCCATAGGCATGTTGAGTTAGTCCTAGAGCTGGGAGCAGCACAAGGGTGTCCTCCCCTCCTGTCTCCTACAGAAATCCTAGACAGCTTGCCTTATGAGTTAAACAAACAAAAAAATGAACAGGTCTTAAGTAATTTGCTGCAATACTGGTATGAGAAAATGAAGGCAGCATGGGAACGACGAAGAAAAACTCACTGTCATTCACAGGCCAAACAAGGGACTGAGTAGTTAATAAAGGCTTATACAGTAAACCCTTGTATTTCCCTAATGTTGGAGAACTTGCACAAAATCAGCTCAAAAGACAACGACAGCATGGGATGGGAACATTTTTCAACAAACTAATTTAAGAGTGATAAAAAGGAACAGTAAAACTGTGTAACAAAAATGAACGCAAGAGCCAAAAAAACCCCTGTATGACAGTAACCGCAGAGAGACACACCAGGTACAATTACAATGTCCCACAGTCGGAAGAGAAAGACTGTTTCTTTGAAATTTCTAGTTCAGTACACCTATGGAGTTCTGCTTGAGTGGAAAATTCAAAACAAACCTCAGCTAGTCTGTTTTGTCTATCTCTAATATTAATCTGGTTCACCCAGAGGTTCGTTCACTTCTTATTGTTAATTTTATTTCTAGCACATACACAGTATTCCTACCCATGACTGGCTCTTAATGCAGCCATCACAAAAACTGGTACTATTTTGTAATAGCACCAGGGAAATGCAGTTATTGTTAAATTAACTCACACCCATGAAATGTAACAAACACTTTTTAAGAAAAGGCATGCTGCAATTTTGTTGAATAGATTTCATTCAAAAAAAAAAAAAAAAAAGAAAAATGCTTGGAGTGGAATATAGAGTAGCCATAGGTTCACCACACCTCATTTCTATGAAAGGAAAAGTCATAAGCCCAGCACAGAGAAAGAGCACCAGCCTCTCCATAGCCTTTGTTTCTTGGTGATAAATGGATAGCTAAAATAGATCCAGTATTCATGGTCATAGAAGACAGTCTAACCAGGACATTGGAGGAAGCATCTAAAATCTTCTGGGGAGACAATGCAGCAAGCAGACCTTGCCCCTGGAAGGGGTGGCTTTACCAGCTCTGGCTTGACAACAGGTTTCAGGAGACATTTGACTTCTTTCTACTTAAAGGGAAACTAGAGAATAGAGGAGAAGGGAAAAATACACGACACTGTTTTTTCAGGGCATCAAGCCAAATGCAAACCTCACTATAAACACATAAGCCAGCAGAGTAGTTTGCACCTGTGTGAAAATGATGTGCCTTACTGATCAGTCAAAGAAAAAAGTCAGACGCAATATTGCAGCTGTTTTTAAACCTAGCAGGCATGTTTAGCTTGAAACACAAATTCCCAGTCATCATATACATCAAGGCACAAGAGAAGAATTCCCTTTATCCTGTAGCTTTTGGGAGCCTGTGCTAGACAGGAGCAAAGACAAGATGTTAGTTATGGTTTCTCCAAGCTTCGCAACTTAGGGACATTTGGGGCCACGGAGTTCAGAGTTCATACAGCACTGGAGAGATCAAATGCATCTCAGAAACTGGCCTCTCTTTCACCGCACAGCATGCTGGTCCATATCTCCAGTAAGACACTTATTTTGCATCAATTCTTCAACTCTCATATCATTTACTGCTTATTTTAATTTCTTTCTGCAGACATTCAATGACTTGTACAACTGCTTCCTTGAAGAAGGACCCTTGTCATCCTTCACAAATGGCAAATTGCCTGGAATCCCACAACTGGATATCAGCGATGAACACTGTCCATAAGGAGAGGAAACTGTGAAGCGCAAGCACTCTCAATCCAGGCAACACACAAAGACAAGCACTCAGTCCTGCAAAGCACTGAGGCCCTGATTTGGCACCTCCTGAAACCAGGGGCAAAACTATTATCAGCTTGAGCAGGGGCAAGATCTCACGGATCGAAAATTCAGTGATTCATTCATAATGTGGTCTGATAATGACCACTAAGAAAAGGAAAGCAATATTTTGAATCTAATATAAAACCACAAATGGACTGTTACATCGGGAATCTCATGCAGTACTAGCTACAGCAATACTCAGTTCTTCGCACACAACAACAGGGATACGCAATTGCTGTCACCAACACTGACTTTGTGGGAGTGACTCCCCTTGCTGTTTGAGGACCTCCTCTTCACATTTGGCACCTGGCCATTATTAGTATTAACGATGGCTTCACGTACAACTCACATGAGGGAAGCTCCTACAAACACAGTATTTTTTGTTATACTCTCTGAAAAAAAACAGGAGTTTCCAGAGTGGATATCCATTGTTTCTAGTTTTAAAATCCTTGCTTCACTGTGAAGAAAATGATGATGTCTTTGTCACTTTTTGCCATGGACCTGAACTCGGTATTCTAAACTGGACTATGCAGAATTGAATTACATTTCATGTCCTTCAGCAATCCATCTTTTCCATTTCTGTTCATTTGCTGTAGCTGCAGAAGTATTGAGTGCTGCAAGATATACTTAGTTTTCCAAACCATGCAAGTCATTATGAATGGCCTTGTGTCCAGGTAAAGGTTAAGGAGGTCCTTTGTTGTTCTAGTTTAACTTGTCCCTGACACTGCAGCCTAATCATTCCACATAATAACAGTCCTGATACACAGGCCTGAGTCAAAGTCACAAGTCAATAAATCCATTCCTTCCTCCCTTTCAGGCAAAGTGTTGAATAGCACTGAGTGTGCAGTGTCACAAAACCCTGCAGTCTATCACATCAAGGTCATCTGGTATACAGTGTGAAAAAACTTTCTTTCTTTAAGTGCCTCACACGTTCAGAAGGAGACAGTATGTTGTACGGACTAACGAGTACGCTTCAGATCATTTGGAGGAGATTAAAATAAGGGCCTGACATAAGAATAGTTTTAGCTACACTTGCTTAATCTTCTGGCTGTTGTTGCCCTGATTTGTCAGGCCTGAGGGAGGGGAGACACACTGCTGCAAGAAAAAGGCTGAGCCACTTGCAAAGAGCACAGTAGCACAGTTCTACCTTCTCTGTTAAGATTCTTCATATGTGCACAGACAAATCATAGCTGAAGGCTGGTGGATTTTATTTGCTGAGGTTTACTGTGCGTTTGAAGTCTATTCTAATAGTCTAATTCCAGTAATGTGAATTGTTTGCCCCTTAAAAGAGACATAGAACTACATACTGAATCATCTCTTCACCCAAAACCAAAAAAACCACCCAAAGCCTTAGGTGGTGGGTCTCTGGGAGAAAACAAGAGTGAGTTACAGTTTGTTTACTTTGTTAAGGGACTTACAGTCCTTCCAGGTTCATAAATTCTTCCGATGGAGTAGGAGAGTGAGTGTAAATTAACTCGAATAATAGGACTATGTGTACTTTCCAATTGTCTAATGCATTTCCCAGAGAAAAACTAGTCTAGCTTTTCAGCTATCCTTTTTTTTCTTATTATTCCTTAATTAGTGGCTACATTTGGTGTATAACAAGTGTGGGCTTATCAGAAATACTTAGATAAATGTGTTGTGCATGTTCCTCCATGCCTCTTTGCCTTCTACCTCAGCTCCAGTAAGAGACAGATTTCTTGTTTGAGTCTTGGGTTTTTCTTTTCCAAATTGTGCAGTGGTTTTATGATATTGCCAAATGTCCACTTAGGATTTATCAAGAAACTATCAAACTCATTTTCAAGTTTGCTCAAAGAAAGATTCTGAACCCTGGACTCCAGCAGTGAGAGGCTAATGTGCTAACTCACAGCTCTGTCCGGCTCCCTTTTCATCTATCATTTCAACCTGTTTGCAGTGTCAGGGAAAACAGAGGATATCATATCCCAGCCAATACAGGGAAGCAAGAGGCTGCCAGAAGGCAGCCATAGATACTAGGATTTCTGAAAATCGTTACTCTGGAAAACTGACCACTCCCACAGCATTTCAGGGAGCCAATGCAGCTGAGAGGACACTGCATGGGGAAGAACCAGCTGCCCTCCCAGAACTGCAGCTCATATACAGTTAGGCTATTCAGAGAAAGTCATACCAGGCTCCGTCCATGAAATAATTGAGATGCTTGAAATCCAACTAACTCCCACATCCCTGGGAAGTGCCCATTTTTGCCTGAAAATTTTACGTTCTTATGTCACTTATTTCCCAACATGTCTACTGACTGGCTGCTGTCTAGCACAAAGGTCCAGAAACTTGGCACGTGTACATCCCTTTTGGCTATTTATCCAAACAGCATTCAAGTCAGCAGGAACGTGCCATGAGCTCTCATCAGGATGCTTGCCATGGCAGTTTGAGACGGGATTTACAAGGTATGCTACAAAATGTGCTTGCCTTGACCTGGAATGCAAAAACTGTCCATGCAAGTAAAACTTTTAAAGTATTTATTAGCAATGGAGAATAAAAAGTGTCAAATTATGATCTCCTAAATGGAGTCACCACCTCATGTCTTATTTGAAGACTCTAGACTTTAAACTGAGTTGTAAATGTCCTCAGCTCACATGTAACCTGCAGTCTGCAGCTCTGAAAGCAGAGCAAAGATTGAGAGTTTATATCCGTGCTTATTACAATCAGTCATAATTATCCCAATGAAAGCAAAGTAAATCCTTTCCAACAAGCACTAGAGTTGAGTTCTCTCATTATTGAATTATTATGGATCTTGTATATTATACCTGAGAGAATGCAAGTATAATACACTCAACTGTCTCCCCTCTCAGCAGAGGAGGTTCACCAGTGCAAAAAAAAAAAAAAAAAAATGGAGACATTACAGAGTTACCATCCTACCTCAGAAAGGAAAGAGTATAAATGAAGCCCATTTTGTGCTTGCAAGGCCATTTGTCATGTTCTTGTAACTGGTGCAGTATATACTCATTATATATTGCATTCTGTTGGATGTGACACTTTTTGCAGTTGCAAAACTCTCAGGATACAACCCTCACTTTTTGATTTACACCAGCCTATCTTCATTTTTATGGATTTCTCCAACATGGTTGGATGACTGCGCTGGCTGCATGCTTTATAACAGGAAGAACATTTGAAATGCATTTCCTAAAGAGCTTTGAATCCGACTGCATGCAGATTGCAAACAAGGTATGGCAGATAGCCAGCTAGTTTTGTTGGAGGGAAATGGAGTGGCAAACTAAACGAGGTGTCAGTATGCCCCCTACTCCTGCTGCCCCAGCACGAAGACTCGTCTGTGCACACATTTAATCACTGGTTTTGTTGCTGACTTTTGAGAAGGTAGCATACTGAAGATCAAAAAGTAAATATTAAGACCACCTATTTTAATGGTTCTGGGGAGAACATCTGGAGAGAGAAGGTTTATGACTCTGTTGGCTCATGTCCTTTTGAAATGTTTTCAGTGCAAAATGATGTACTTCTCTCACATTTTACTTCCACTGAGACAAGCTGCTCGGTGGCATACTGGGATGCCATGCCACAAATATACTCATTCTGCTGTCACCCAAATATCACTTCCAAAATGTGCTTACAACTGGCTTCAGAAAATTCATTGAGTTAACTTCTAGAACAGGAAAGTTTTGCCAACATCATCTCCCGCTGCTGCTTCCTACTGTTGTTACAATGCCACACTTCTCTCTTATTATTGTTGCTTCCATGTCCTGATCAGCTTCCAGCTTGAGCAACCTCATCCTCTCCCAGTCTTTCACTGCCACGTAGCCTGGAGATGGCGTTCTTATTTCTAGATCTTCTCTCTGTTCCTTTGAAGCCTTGGGGGTGAAGAATGCCACACAGGTCTAACTATTCTGAAAAGGACTTTCACTGCGGCAGTTTGGGTGACATAAAAAGAAATTCTCATGGACAGACCATCATCATTCCTAGCCATAAGTTGGCTACAGCCAGGCAACAACTGACAGCGAGATGATTATTAGCCCTGGAGGTGCCTGTTACTTTTCTCAAGTACCTGAACACTGCTTTGATACCTTCTTAAATAATCAACTGTTCCCCTTCCAGCAGGACCTGTGTCTTTGTGGTTGCCCTACTCATTCACAGAATTAAAACTCAAATACATTAAATTTACAGCTCCTCAGGTAAGCTATCAACATGCAAAAGCATCTCCGATCTTCCCACTAAATAGCAGCATGCAAATCATAAGAAATACCAGAGCAGGGGTAGCACCAACCATGCATGAGAACAGTTGGATTTTGTGAGACCATGCTCTGACCCTGCAGGGACAGAAAGAGCACTGGCACTTAGCATTTTGTTTCAGAGCAGTTGTGCAACTTGGAAGCAAATCTCCTGATTTCCCTCACTAACAGCACAAGGCAGTTTTGGCATGCATTGCCTGGTGTGTGTTAACCAGCTTCCTCTCAGGAAAACAGAACCAGAAGTTCTGCTCCAGGTACACACCAAATTGCTCTGACTGCTAGGGCTTGGCAGGAACATCTTGATGACTAAATCTAGTCTGAAGTCAACCCTGCCCATCACATACACACAGCTGTAGCAGAGCAACCTCTTGCAATCCAACTTACACCCAGCTATTACTTACAAAAGACATCATCCCTAGAGATTTTCTGTTATAATTTCTCTCACCAAGTAGAAAAGGGAGACCAGGATGTCAAGGCTCCTAACTCAGTTTACATCCCTAAAACTGACTGAGATCTTAGCCCCACTGAAGTCAAAAGGAGCATCCCGTTGACCACAACAGGAGCAGGCTGCAGGCTGCCTATGGAGCAAGGATTGACTCTATCGGCCCCAAAAGGGACTCCAGGGCCAGCTCCTCTACAAGGCAGCACAGAATACCAACCTCAGGGTCATCAGGGCAACTCTGAGTTTACCTTTTAAAAAACCTCTCAGTATTTCCTTCAGCAGAATATTTAATCATGAGTGTAAGTTTGTCAAATGCCATCTCTGACCTCCAAAGCTTTTATTGATTGCCTGCAAGTCCATTGTGTTGCATTACACTCACTCAGGCTATAAGAGAGTAAAGTCAAGAATAAGCTAAAAAGTCTGATTTCAAAAAGAGATCAGAAATAGTCCAATTCCTGACCTAACAGATGATGCTACAATTAGCTTTGCAATAGAGGGGAAAGAAATACTGAATTATATTCTACACAGAGCAAAAAAATCTCACCAAAAGAGTCTTTGAAATTCTGAAACTCCACACAAAACTGAAGGAGACAACAGCCTTTTCCAAATGAATAAATAATGTCTGTGGAGACTAGTGGGTATTACTGCAATTGCATGTCAACTAATGTTTCCCAGAGTACAAAATAATAGCAGTGAGATTTAGACGATAGGATTCTGCCACCAGAACCTAAATCCCACTCTCTCCTAATCAGCTGTAACGCATCAAAGAAAGGGGGAATGGGAATTGCAACATGGAAATCCTTTCATACATTCTTCCACTGAAAGAGAGGAGGTTGTTTAGTCCTTGTCCCAAGTGTGTCTCCTTTGTGCATAAATCCCTGGATGCCATAGGGAGCCCCAGTAGTAGAATGATACACTTAAAAAAAAAATGCAAAACTCAACTGTCCGGTTGCAAGAAGTAGCAAAACATTATATTTTTCAAATCAGATGTTCATGAATTCATTTTGCCTGGTTTTCACCTGCCGTTTCCCAGAGATTTGAGAGTTACCTGGAAAAAACCCTCACAATGACCTGCAAAGGAGGTTTTGCCTTCCTTGGCACCGCAACACATTTGCATGCTCTGATGAAAACAAGGTGATAATACAGTTAGGGGGAGAAAATCAACTGGATCTTCAAACAGTGAAAACCATAATTTTGTAGCTACAAGTGATGAGACTGAAGCTGAGAATGAGGCACACACTAACCTGTGAGGATCCTGAACGTGTGCACAGGAAGCTTAAACTCACTTTTTTCTCTCCTTTCCCTTTCTAAGGAGAGCCTAAGTCACTTTATTTCAGTCGAAAGCTGTGCTGGCAGACATCAAACAAGACTAAACACTCATTCTCTAAGAGCTGTATCTTCAGCTGGAGTTACAAGAAGAACTTGAGAATTTTTTGTCTAAATTCAAGTGAAAAGGTGCATGGTACCACTTCTTCTCTGTCAGGCTGAGAACTGCCTCCGCATGTGACAGGAAAACACTGATAACACCACTATGCATGCCCAGCAAAGCCTCACAAATTCAGGGTGAGATATATTCAATGAGACAAACAAAAGAATGAGATAACAAAAGAAAAGCTGGTTGGAGCTCAAGTCCAGCTTGTGTCTCCTTGCTTGCTGTATGCTGGCTGTGGCAAGTAGGCAGCACACATGTATAGGTTAGTATGGGGGAAGAGCTGAGCTAAGTGTCCTTAAACCAGTGGGGAAATTGCCCAGCTGAGAGAGAGCTGAGGGCTCCACTCACCTTGCTATTAGCCAAACACAGGATTAAGGAGAGAATGCAAGGATAGCTCTGCCTTACAAGGAAGGATGTGTGGCACGGGCTGCAATAAATGAATCTCTCAAGGTCACAGCACGTGGCTTTGCCAAAGGTGGGAGGGGAGTCATAGTCCCGGTGCGCAGCCTTGGCCACAGCAGAGCCCTAAGCTGAGGCAGCTGCACAACAGCTCCCAATAAGCTGGCTATCCTGTGCTCCACTTCTGCGATCCCCTTCTTTCCTGCCGCACGTACTGCATATTGAACTTCTTAAACCTGACACTCAGATTCAGCAGAATTCTGGACAATTTTTTTCTCATTATTAAAAAAAAAAAAAAAAGGAAATAAAGAAAAGAAAGAAGGAGAAAAAAAGAGAAATTAGGCTCTTGTTAAAGGGAATGGAAGTGATACAGCAGTGGCTGTGATTAACGTAGTTCAGGGCTGAACTGAATATTGCTTCTTCCCTGCAATATTTTTAATTACACTCCTGATTTTATATTTGGAGACCATCATAGACCTGTTCTGGTAAATTGTCAAGCAACCACAAGTCAAATATGTGTTAAATATGAGAATATACTGCCATTTTTATCTGATTTGTGGTTCATTCACACTATGTTATCTACTTTTAATTAAATACCATAAAATACACATGGTCAGCAGTTTGACTTTTCATTTCCTTACAATGTCAGTAATTCAGCTTGATTGTTGCCACCTACCATAGAATTGCATTTTAAAGATGTTACCCTTGTACGGTGCAGATTCAATATCAGAACAATTTAAAATAGTTGCTAAAAATAACTACCACCTACTTAGTAACAGCTCTGCCTTTAACAGTCGCATGCAGATTCAAGACTCTTTGGCTGCCTGACGACGACGGGCAGCCTTGGGAGGCATTGCAGTGGCCTTGATTTGGAGGGGGTGGTGGTTTGTTTTTGTATGAAATGTTTGTGTCATCTCCATGATGATTGATAGCCTACCTTGTTCATTAAAGATATGGCTCAGATTTTGCTAGATTACCCCAGGCATTGGAAATAAGAACCTTCCTACTAGAGGCATGTTATGCATGGACTTAAAGTTCACCACTTCATTAATAATACTCCTCAGCTGGACATTTTACATGCCGTTCTGATATATGAGTGTTTAGGTGCACTTTTTTTTGCCGTCCTACTACTCCTTTAAAGGAGACTGAGTCTTTTTCAGCATTATTTTATCCTTTCACTTCTAGGTTATATCACTACAGTCCTGAAATTGCCAGATCTCATTATCCTGGCTGGATTTCTTTCAGAGTAACAGGACAATTTGCTTTGACCACTGAAAACAATCCATTAAAACTAGTAAGAGCCTCAGTGGCTGAATATCTGTAAGAAAGACTGAACATAGCAGCAGCATCGTATCAGACTAAAGGCAGATCCAGTGACTTGTCTCTGACAGTCACAAACAGCAAATACTCAGGGAAGAGGAGGAGAACAGAACCAGCCCATACAATAACACTCCCCTGAGCAGCCTCCCAGTCTCTAGCAATTTGCAGTGCACAGATTTTCTGAGTCAGAGATACTATCTTTGCATATAACAGCCCTTGATAACTCTTTCTCCCATAAATCTGAGCAGCCATTTTTTAAACATCTAAAGATTTTCGGCATCCATAACATCCTGCAGAAAGGAGTTCCTTGTGTTTCCTATGTGTGCCATGAAGCGGCAACTCTGCTCTGCTCTGAAGCACTACTTGATAACTTTATTTGGACATTCCTTTACTCTTGTGTTGGAAGAAACAATGAATCATCATTCCCTGTTCTTCATCTCAATGTTAGTAGTTATCATTTTACAACCCCCTGTCATATCCTCTCATCTCTTTTCCAAGCTAAAGAATTCTAGACTATTTTATGATTCTTCACACAAAGCCATTCTCTGTCTCTAATCATTCATTTTCCATGGTTTTTTCCACTCCTGCTGTGTCTGAAGGGTTGGAACTGAACTAAGCATTCAAGATGTGGGCAAAGCATGGATGTCTAAAGTGCTGAAGAGTGCCTCTTCTTTTGTGTCTTCTCTTTTGTTTTGTATTACTTACTAATAGCTCCTAACAGTAAGTCTGCTTTTTTTTTTAAACAAATAGTAAGCACCGAGGTGATGTTTTCAAAGCATGATGTTATAACCGCATCTTTTCTCCCAAGTGATAGTATTCAATTCCATGCTCATCATCATCAATACAATGAGAGGACTTTCACCCCACCTCTCTTCCTCTCTCATAGGGAATTCATCTCCCACTTTATTGCTCAGGGACACAGTATGAAAAGGCACTTCCTCAGTTCTTTGCAGTCAGTCCTTGCCTTTATTATCTTGAATAAGTTGGCATCACCTCCAAACTTGTCATCTTATTGTTCAGCCTGTTTTTTTAGAACATTTATGAAAATACTAAACAATATAGGCTGTAGCATAGACCTCTGCAAGGCTCTGCTGTGGAAATGATCTCTCTGTTCCTCTCTGTTGTTTCCCATCTTTAAAACCACTATTTACCCATGCAAGAAACTTATAGTGGTTATTTCCCGTAAGACACTTGGGTGAAGCACTTTTTCAAATGCCTTTGTGAATTCCCTGAGGACCATATCACCCAGATCTCTTTGTTCATTTGCCTGGGAACTCCTTCAAAGGGCTCCTAAAGATTTGTGAGCCTTGTCCTCCCTTTTCTTTCTTGAACACACAACTTCAGCATCTTGAAGGATGCCTTCTTGCTTCTAATAACCTGTATTACCCTATGATTTGTCATGTCAGCTCCCCTTTGGTCTTTCTGAAGTCATTTGAAGAAAAACAGGTGATGAACATTCTCTGAGAAGTGCATAAAGGATAGCACCAAGAAATTTGCAAGCTATCAACAACTAACTTGCAGAAAATACATTGTGGGGATAGTATTTTATGCTCCACCAGTGAAAGATCTAATCAGCAGACTAATTCCCGGGTGTCAGAAGGCCCTATACCATCTCCCTTGGCCAATACTATAAAGCATGTGGCTAAGTTTCCCACACACAGGCAGTCTTTTGCCTCTGGAATATTTTAACATGACTGATTGCTTCTGGCATAATTTAGAGAAGCTTTAATCTGAAGCAGCAGCTATGAGTAGACCAAGAAGAAAAGCCTCAAGCAGTCTCTGCTGTGCTGGCTGTCTGCTGTCAGGTCCAAGACCTCTGGCCCTTTGAGTGGCTTCTCCCAAGCACCAGGCCTCTCTCTCTAGTCAGCACTGGTGAGCCTCAGGTGGCCTACTGCATCCAGTTTTGGGTGCCAAGAGTCAAGGCAGGCATCCAAAAGCTAGCACTCACACGAGAGAAATATAAACCACATGGGACAACCAAACAAATGTGGGTGCTGAAGAAGAGAAACCGAGGGAGGTAAGAAAAGAGTCTTCAAGTGCACCCAATGCTCCTTCCAGACGAGGGGAACTGCTTTGTTCTCTCTGTCCACAGTGGACAGGACGAGAAATAACTGACCGAAAGGGAAAATCAGTTGGCATCTAGGACATCCTTTTAAGAGAAAAAGTGGTGACTGGTGATCTTTAAGAGTAGATTAAAGTATTTATCAGAAACTAAATAGATACAGTAGATCTTGTTGGGATCAGTTGATCTCTTGCTATCCTTTACAGTCCTGTTTTCTATGATTTGTAATCCAAATTTCACTAATTTATAAAGCCTTTGAATCAAATCCTTAGAAAGCAATTACCGTGAGCACATGCAAATAGAAACAAATGGGAAGAAAAAACTGTTCTTAATTTAGTATATTTCACTGAAGATACAAAACAAGAGTTTCCAGTGGCAGGAGAATGAGCTAAGGAGCTAGAGTTGTGTTGTATAAAAGAAAGAAGTTTAAAGCAAGTTCATAATCCTTCATAATCCAAACAGTAGTATGATCTGAACAGAAGGCTTGTTTAGATTTAAAGAGAGCAGACATGGGAAAAAACTTCTCAAATACACAAAAGAGGAAAAGTATAATTTTCTTTTGATTGTAGATTAACATGGAGCGTGCATACAACCCAGAGATGCAATATCTAGTGAACATTTCCACTTTCTCCACATATCTGGTTGAAATGCTTTTCTCTCATTTTGAGTGAAGCAGGAGCCCTTGTTCCACAAAGAGAAAACAAATGAGCAAAGAAAAAAATGTCACATTAGCTAACTCCTCTACAGCTTCATAAGCCTGGAAGGCCTCATCTGTAATACCTTGAGGTGACATTTTCCAAGCACTTATTTATGATTATGAATCATTTTCTCTGAGGGGGAAAAAATTAAGATTCCTCAAAAAAAAAAAGGCAATCTTAAAAGATTGTGACAAGCCAGCCTAGCTTGTCTGGTATGTAATTCTACCCAGCATCTTTTATCTAAATAATTGAAACCAGATCTCTCTCTAAATTAGAACTTACCACTGAAGAACAGTAAGTAACATCTAAAAAGGAAAAGGGAGGTTCATTGTATTTGGTGGCTATCACAACAGATTTTGGCATGTTAGATGATAAGATGAAGCAATTTGGGTATTGCTGTTGAGAATCTCAGTGTTCGATGACATCCTGGGGCAAGAAGAGGTAGGTTTATGCCCCACAGCATGCACAGCCAGCTGAGAGGTAGCAGGCATTTTGCATTTTTATGTACCCTGCATATCCAGCAACCCAGTGGAGGCAACTACTACTGTTGCATTTCCCTGTTTACAGCCCACATCTCATCTCAACTGGGGTAAAAATATCTGGATTAATGTAAAGCACTGAAAATGCCAAGGCAGCTGGTTTCTTCCCCAGTCCTATCCCTGCATTTTTAAAGGTGTTTCCAAAGAAAAAGCATGTGATTTTTTTTCCTGAGCAGAACCACATGGAGGTAGGCACTTACTTTGCTGAAGAGGACCCCTCAAACAAGTAAGTAGTTGAGCCATTTTAGATATAATGAGGCGTTTCCTCAGCCTCCAGAATGCTCAGGCTTTTCCAACAGCTGAGCAGTCAGCTGAGGCAGTCTACCATTTTCTCCCTTTTTCAGACTTCAGTAAGCAGTAAAGCAAATGCTTTGGAATATTTGAGGCTGAACACTAAGGGAAGACAAACAAGAGGAAGACAATGGGGCTAAGTTAATGGAGAACAAGAGTGTCAGTAACAAAAGCAGCCACGAAATACCAGCGCAAAGGTAGAACTCTTGGAACTATGGCAGAGATGTAAAAGTTATGACTGTCCAGTCTATTTTTCAATCTTCCAGCAATTTTGAAAAACATTCTGACTCTCAGCCTTTTTGTTTCTAACCTGGCGATAACGAATTTTTACTCATCTAGTAAATGCTATGAAGTTTGATTAATCCATGTGAGCAAAACACTTTCCCGAGAGATGCTATGGAAGGTCAAATTAATGTTAGGTCATGGTAAATCTGCCTTTGAAAAAGGACATTCAATATAGGTATTCATATTTACTGAAAACATCACTGATTAGGTTTGTCATGAGGTGAAAAGAAAATATGTTCATAAAAGGAGTACAAAGGACATCGTGAGGTAATTCCAAGAGGCTAACAGTGAGTTTGACATTCAAGACCAAATCTAGCCTGGGCACAACTGGCATAACTACACCCAAATTAATGGCAGTTTTTTCAGGACTGAATTTAGCCCCAAAAGCAGAAAAGTCAAGCTGATTTGAAAAAAAGGAGAGGGCTCTAGTAATAGGGATAAATCCTTTCTGGGCTGTATCACCTAAGATATACCTGACATTAAGAAAAAAGAAGTAATGAGTCTGCTATAGCCAGACAGCAAAAGATGGAGCACTATCCTGCTAATTCAAGGCTTTCCGGGATTATTTTAACCTTCAGAACGTGTTTAATGGCAGATCATCCCTCTGTAGGAGTTACATTTCTAGGTGTTCTTGGCCAGATTCTGATAGCTCTTTCTGACTAATAAATGTCAACATTGAAGTCCTGCACCAAAGATGACTGGAGTAACAGGAGCTTCTGAAACATGTCTTACAGACAGGTTTACTATCGTCTCCTCTTTCAAAACTGCTACTAAGCTACAGGTTTAAAACAAAAGTAATGGAGGGGGTATGGTAGGGAGAAGCAGAAGCTGTTGTTTTAAAGATGAAATGAGACAGAGAGAAAAATATTCTGGGGCTACTGCCCAAAAATATTAAGATAATGATTAAACTAAAAAATGCAAATACACAAGATGTTTTATGCTGCTAGACAAGACCAGAACTGATATTAAAATGTCTCGTGAACATCATAATATGTTCAAAGCAGGAAGGTAGAAGACACAGAGGAAAACAGCAGAGAAGCCATATGGTCATAGCTGGTGGTCAATAGGAAAAAAGTAAAATAAATTAAAGAAACACCACAAATCAGAAAGAAGAGAAAGAGAAATACAAATTTTGGAGGAGAAATGTTTAACCTCTCTTGCGTGCTTGCACAGAAAGTTCTAGAATGATGCCTCACTGTGTTCAGAACTGCTGTTTCCACCTGAAGCCAAATCTGAGGACTCTCCCAAGTGTGTTCCTTAAGTATGGTGCAAAGGAAATGGTTTTTTCCTAAGTTAAGGAAGAATTACAATCCCAAAATTAAGCAGTTACAACATTGTGACTCATGTATTCACTTATGCTGCTGAAGCTAGCATTTTTCATGGCAATCTGAACATATCTGATGTGAACCACCAGTACCTTGTACACTCCCACCCCGACACACTGAACTTTCTCAGGAGTCACCACCACAATATTTGGGATAAGTGGGAGATAGACTGTTCATGAAATAGCTCTGCAAAACATTGGAAAACAGTGTGGTCCTTGTTTCCTCATCTTTCAGGTCTAAAGCCTACCTCATGACACCTTGATTTTCTACAGTATCAATCTCTATCCACACTTTGTATAAGGAAATAAGATGGGGAGAAAAACTAATTTTATGTTAGAGCAAATTGAAATGATATAATTGACTGGAGAGAGAGCAGCAGCTGCTTCTGTTCTCAGCTGCAGATACATTGAAGAATCAGCCTGTGAGTTGGTCTGTCTTACAGGGACTATTAGAGGCAATGGGAACAACCTCTTCCTCTGCATGCCCTAAAAGCAAGCCAGGAAATTATAGGCCACAAATACGGCTGCACATCATCCTCACTATGGGCCAGTGGGTACCTGAGCAGCACATCGCATGAGTATGCATGACTGAAGATGGATAGCATAGCATTTATTAACCATGCACATAATTAAAATCCTTTAAAAATGTCCTCAGAACAAAAATAACATATCTTGAATTCCACAGGACAGCCCAGGCTGCCATCCTCAATAAGCTTCGTTACAGAGAGTTACACAGCTAAATCACTGGTATGGAAGCAGCACTCCAGGGACTGGTCTCATATCAGCCCATCTGCCTAATCAGCAATGAAGCAACACACACCGGAGCTCTACAAGCGCATTAAGACAGCACAAGTGCACATGCAATAATATGGTGAACATGATCAGGGAATCGATCTAGGCTAAAAACACCCTGTATAACCCCATACTTGGACCTGGGGTGAGCTGCAGCAGCTAGCACCCCAAGCCATGAAGAAACAGTTGCTTATGCACCAGTGCTAACAGCAAAGCTTTGCTCGAGAGAGGACTTGCCACTGCCCACTTATGAATAGCATAAGAGATTCAGAAGCTCAGTTTTGCTACTGTAAGGGCTTTTTTTTTTTTTCCAAGAACAGTCTGGGACTGTGCTTGCATGGTACACATTTTCATAACATAATCACATCCCGCACTGAACCCCACATTAGCTCAGGGCATACAGTTTTGAGTTCCAGCCTGACTTTCCTCCAGTGGTTCTTTTTCTCTCTACTGTGCTCCTCCAGTTGCTTTTACCTGAATTATCATCTTTGTAAAACTTCTACTATAATTGCTCCAGGAGAAAGACATTGTTACTGGCCTGTCCACAGAGGACTTTGTACTCCAGCCAGATTCCAGTGGTATATTAATAGAATAACTGAAACTGGGTTAGAGCAACAAGTGATTCCCAACAAGACAGCCCACTGGCTTTGTGTCACTAGCAACAACAACTCCTCCTGCATATTACTATTAGTCTAAAATTAGAGGAGAGAGAAAAGGCCAAAGGAATAACCTATCTTCCATACTACAGGCAGACATCCCACTTCTAACCATGTAAGCACATCAGATATTCAAAGCTGCCTCCTCCTGGGACAGTTATCTATAATGCTGTCTGAGAAAGAAGAATTTGTAAAAGAGGTATAAATGTATACATCAATCAATACTTCCTTGTGTATAATCAACTCTCCTAGACATCTTAAATTCAGAGACAATATTTCGGCAACAAAGTGGCATCATAAGCAAAGAGCTAGCAGGCATAGAGGTAACAAAAGTAATGTATGAATTTTTAAGATGTTTTGAATTTTGAATGTTCTCCTCTCCCCCAAGTGAAGAAGATCTGAAACACCATCAGACTTGTATGCTTGATGAAAACCATCAGTGACTGAGATTTCATGAGACTTTCTGAAGAGGAGAAGCAGGCAAGCAGAGTGCAGTAAGTGGCTTGCTAAGCACTGCTGAAAACCAGCTGGAGATCAGGGTAGAAAGGAAAAATCATATAAACAAGGATCCAGCGTATGGGAAAGCAAGGCAGGAGGTGGAGGAAGCAGGGGAACACCTGGGTGCTCTTCTCACAGCAGGCACTTGGGTAATTCAGTGGTCATCCAGGCTACATTCTCCCAACAACAAGCTCCAACGGAAAACCTCTGGCTACGTCCTCAGCCTTACTGAGAGGTCTCCCAAAGGCTCAAAGGTACCAGCAAGTGCCCAGCCTCACTCTTAAAGTGCTGCAAAGTCTGCTCTTCACCAGCATGGACATTGCCTGATCCCCCTGTGACCCTCCATGACCTTCCTCCTTCCTGCTTCCAAATGGGCATACAGGCATGGAAGGAAGGAAGGAGCTCTTTTCTCACTGGCAGGAGGGAGCAAGGCCATGGAAATTGGAAGGTAGAGAGGAGTCAGCCCAGCTAGAGGGAAAGCCAGCCTAGTCACGTAGCTTCTATGGGCTCAATGCATGAGACAGGACATGTTTTATCAGCCCTGTGGATGGATTCTTTCTCCCTGACCACTTCTCTCCTTTCCAGCAGGGCCACACTGCCAGCTTATCATCACAACCCGCCACATTGAATCTGTGAGAATAGGCATATGCTATCACTTAACCTTGGCTGGCCTGAAGCAACATTATGAGCTTCCCAAAGCAAGACCTTCCCACCACCAGCTCATAGCATCTGGTGAGTTAGCATCATCCGAATTTATTCTACTGGAACACCCTCAGCCCCCACACCCATGTGTACCCAGGTCAACTCCATTACTTCTGAAAAGCAAACCTTTTGGCTGTCATGTATCTTTCAAAGTGAGTTAGCAAGGCTGCGTGTTTGCAGTTCCCAGCTTGGCTTATGTTTCCTATGCAGCATCCACACACCTCTGAGCCCTGCACTATAGCACTGCCACCAGCTCCAGAAAATCTAGAGACACTGCTGAGCGGATCTGTTTATATCCGTAAAAATTAGTGTTGCAGCTCCACCTAACCTAAGCAGTTTTGCTTAGAAAATTACAGCATGGCATTCGACCAGCTGTTTAGAGCAT
Organism: Cuculus canorus; assembly: GCF_017976375.1. Classification (NCBI taxonomy): domain Eukaryota; kingdom Metazoa; phylum Chordata; class Aves; order Cuculiformes; family Cuculidae; genus Cuculus; species Cuculus canorus. Next base: position 79,358,327 of record NC_071403.1, read on the forward strand.
GGAGAAGTAAGTGGGTATTGGCAGCATGTTTTTAATTAAGCAGGTAAAACCTAGCTTAAGCTACATCAAATGGATAGTGTTTCTTTAATTTAGTATTGTCACTCTCCTCAGCCAGGGCATAAGGGGTTGGCCTTAAAATTCTTGTAACTAAAAAGCCAGTCTCATGACCAACTACATAATTGATTAAACACAACTGTGGACTCCCATTATCTGGAAGTGCAATTTTCCCGGTGTCGCTTCGAGTCTGAAATACCTCAAGGGTAATTACAGACTGAGATGCAACACAGAAGGCTTTGAAGTAGGGAAAGAAAAGATTAGGGTGGCTGAGACTATCTGCGCCTGTTCATTTGTCCTTCACGGCAAAGACGTTAAGCTGCTGCAATGCAGTTCCCCACCAGCACCGGTCACCGTGGGTCCTGCCCGCCCCACAGGTCATGGGCAAAGCTGGGGGTCATGCCGAAAGCACTGCAGAGAAGTGGCCTCTTATCTCCGTGGCCCTAATGAAAGCTTCACGCAGCTGTGCTCCTCTTTGCCTCGGATTTGGCATGCCTCGCTGCCCAACGCTGGGCTGACCACTCAAGGCGGAGAGAAGTGCACTTTCTCTGACCAGCTAAATTATTTAGCTCAGGAACAATTATATAACACAACATGCTGGGTTTAAAAAATACCCTCTTTGGCTTCTGAGGAAAGAAGCACTAAAACTAATTCAGAAATTAAGAGATCTAGTCTTTATTTCTAATTAATAACAGGTTAGAAGTAAAAACCGCTATTAGTGACAGAACATAACAAGGAAACCAAGCCGGCATTGTTAAGAGGGCTATTTAAAGAAATGTTAATGAATTGAATTTGAAGTTCTTCTTAGTCAAGCAGGAAACAACTAATGGTATAAAGAGGAAAAGTGAAGCATTATTAAATGCTGAATATTTATTATGTCAGTGACCAGTTTGCCAGAGGCTTTTGAGGTGAGAAGGGAAGTTCAAATCCTTTTCACTTCATTTACAGCTACAGAAAGGTAAATTCATAGGCTTGCTCACACACCGCACAAAGGCTTAGTAATTTGTTTGGATTAATAGCATATTGTAGAAGCATAACACTCACACTTTAAAACTAACAAATTCGGTGAGAGCACAGAATTATCATTTAACCATTACTGTCTTCATAAAAACAAGTGCTCTTAATGCTTTGCAGTACATCTTTAAAGTGCTTTAAAAGCCAACAGTTAATTTATCCTGCCACAACCTACCTCATGGTAGGCAGGAATCATTATCTCCCCTTTGCAGGTCAATAACCAACAGGGAGTTAAGTGACTCGCCCAGGGCCATGCAGAAAGTTGGTTTCAGAGCTGGGTGAAAAACACATGAAATCTTGGGGTGTGCTGCTTACTGCTCCAAGCAAACTTTGGGTAACTCCTTCACAGTATGGTATGAATTAAGGAGTCTTTGAGGCTTTTTTTTTTTTCCTTTCAGAACTAGTTTTTTCAGGTTTCATCAGGCATGTATCTTTCTTCTCCGAACCACAATAGAATTAGGGGGTTTGGATGGTCCTGCATCCTGGCTCCATAACATACAATGATATAGCAGCTAGAAGAACTGTACTGCACACACACCCACTCAGGCATTTACAGCAGAACCCACCGGGAAAATTTCTATACTTTTGAGTAGCATGTATGCCCTGCACAGGACAAAGTGCACCACAAAAACTGGAAGGAGATCAAAGGTTCCCATACAGCCAGAAATGGGAATCGAAGAGTAAAAAGTGCCCAGTAGACATCCTAGCTCAAGCACTACTTTTTTTTTTTCGTGCAGGACTACTCAAAGTTGCAATGATTACTAAATGCAATACCTCCAAAAAGCCATTTGTTAGGATGAGCACTATCACACACCAGCTCCCAGATTATAAGAGCATGATTTTGGATGTTACCAGTCAGTGATTCCCCTGCTCTGCATGTGCCCTCTTGTAATCAGCTGTGCTTGCATATTTTGTGCCAGTGGAGTGTTTGGCAAACCACTCCCATGCCATGAGAATCTAGGCTAGACTGCAAAACATGAAAAGGAATTGTTCAACTGCACAGTGTGGAACAGCAGCCTCTCTATGGCACTGACAAACATAAGCCCACCATTAAAGCACATAATGTTTAGCTGCTGTGGGTGTGACAATGACCACCCAAATGTTACATAACGAAGCTCTGCCTGTGGGAAGTCTGCAGATAGGATGGTAGATCATGTCCTGGCACGATGAAACAGCCTTGAAAAGAGCTGGGTAATTCCTGTTCTCTCACCCCAGGTCTGGGCAGGATGAAGTGGGCAGAAGATCTCCTCCAAACAGTCTCCTGTCTGCAGAGGTAGTCCTGCAGAGGAACATGACAACTGATCTTCAGACTCCAAAAGGAAAGCCCTAAGATACTTAACTGGCTTGCCTTTTTCGTGCATTTTACCTCTGGCATTCATAGACATACAAAATGATGAACAATGATTCCTGCCTGCTTCTCCAACATCTGCAACGCTTCAGACCGTGTCAGCTCCTAGAGTCTTGGGAGAAACTTTGCTCTACCCATTGCAACTGCAGAGAGGCTGTAGCTTAGCGACCTTCTCAGTGCAAGCACTGGACATTCATGATTTCAGTACTGAAAGATTCAAACTCTGCAAGCAGCTCAGGTATCTTTACTCAAATGAGATTTAATTTGCTACTCGGTGCTATCTCAGCACCACAGGTACATTCTGGTAGATCAGATGTGCCAATCAGAGCTCGCACAGCAACTTGTGCCTACTAGGTTTTCACATTTGCACACATCATTTTCCTTCCAAAGCAGTCAGGCTGGTATTAGGCTTCGTAGCCAATAGTGCCCAAGAAGAAAAACAGGTAGATAAATTGTGAACTGGATATCTATGAAACGTGAATAACTGAAAAGTATTCACTGTTCTTGCAATGGCACATTTTAATCACACTACATTCCTCGTCTACATTTGACTCCTCAACAGGAGTGTTTTACTGCACCCATGCTATTTTTTCAAACATTCAAACAAGTCTAATTCAATACATTAAGGCTTCTGTTAACATGACTCCAGAGGTCAAACTCAGCTTCCAAATAAACATTTGCTAGATCTTATTTATTTCCACTGCATATTATATTAAATAACTGTGCACATATCCACTACTGTTTAACATCCAAAAACCAAAATTATCCCCATACTTAGACCTATGAAACCATTATACCTGTAGTTCCACTGAAAAAGCATATTTAAACCTCTGCAACCACACATAATTTTCCTTGCAGGCAAGGAACAATCAGCTAGAATTAAGTAAATATTCTATACCCATAGCAACCTGAATTTTGGATTTCAGCTAATTCCAGTGATTGTTTAATCATGTGTGTTTTCCAAATATCTTTAAACTAAGGATTTGGATATCTCTTCCTGAATACACCTGGCTCAGTCCTATCCAAAGAAAGTAATCTTCATGAAAAAGGATACAAACACTTTAGCTTAATAGCAGACAAACACGATTATTTGAAATTCTGTCTAATTAAAGTGTTAACTTTCTATAGAGACTCTGATGTTTGCTCAGAAGAGAGGTAAAGCCATGATGTTTGCAGATATCATTTCAGTTGTATTGCTTCCAGGGAGTATTTTATTTGTACAAACCTAGAATCCTTCTCTATTCCATGTAAAAAATAGATTAGTCCCTTGATAGCCTTGAAAGTCATATCACTCACAAGAAAATTAATAATGCATTACAAAGTATATAAATTTTAAAAATTAGAGGAAGTAGGTTGTAATGGTCTGAAGACCACTGTCCATCCCTGTTCACACCCAGCTTTCACAGAGAGTTTAACATCTTCCCCTCTGACACTGCACAAAGATATAAGTGCAATTTTTTCTCACAACTTCCCATTAAGCCTCCGGCGTCCCCAGCTGTCCCACGGATACAGCAGAGTGGGGCTATGAGTCCCAGACAAAAGCTCAGAGAGGCTGAGGGAAGGGGTGAGGCAGTGTCCAGAGAGCTGCTCTTTGGTGGCTCTGGTCTCCAGCATTACCCCCTCATTTAAGAGATGGTGTCAAACACTCCAGCACACCTCTCGCTTAAGAGGGTCGTACTGCATCCTGCTGCACAGTGTCAAACCCAGGCTAACTGGACCACAACCCTCAACCTCTTTGGAGCAGAGGTTCCTTGTATCAGAGTGCTGGCAGGTAACAGGACTTGGAAATTTGTTGCAATATAATGAAGAAGCACTGCGTCCGAGAAAACTTTGGTATATAGTATTTCTATGGCAATTGCTTCAACTTATCGATGGTTAAACAGCATTTTAAAAGAAAAGAGAGAGAAAATGGAACAAAATGTACATTCGCAGGATAAATACATCATGCGCTGAGAAAAGCAAAGAAGACAAGTCACTGTATGTCGGTCAGCCTTGTAGCAAGTTTTGCTCTAATAAGGCTAATGACTATGAAAAAAAAAGTACTTGATGTTAGAAGTAGCATAACTGGTGGTTTCAACTGGGTAATTAAAGTGTGAAACCCCACCTTCTAAAAGTTTCCATTATAAGCCTGCTAATGAAGTGGGCAGGAAACTCAATGAGGAAGCAGAAAGGAGCAAAGAGCCCAGACCTTATATTATTTGGTGAAGTTACCCAGTTTTTGTCATGCACAGAGAGCTACTGTGAACCCAGGGACACATGAGGAGTTTTGGTCTCTCTCCAGCTAGCATGGAGCTCAGCCTTCCCTGCCTTTTGGTCAGAGCCATTGCTCTGAAGATGACCTGGAAACAAATTTCCAGTACCACTCTGTCAAGGGTTGTTGTCGCACCAGGCACAGCAATAAACACAGTCTTTGTCTACATCAGCACATATATGGTAACGTAAAACTCCATATTTTGTTTTACCTATTTGAAGTCCAAACTAATCACTATTCCCTTGAAGTCTGGGAGGCAGAGGGAAGAGAACGAAAGCTTACCACCTGCTTCCTTCCTTGGACAGCATCAAGCCCAATCACTGCAAGGTGTCACCTGAAGACATTAGCTCCAGCAGCAGAGTCTCCAGAGGCATCAGACTCTAAATTTCATTTCTAAAACATAAAGCAACATAGAAATTTCCTCTGCAGCTACTACAAATACTCGGAAAAATAACAGAGATGAGCTTTTATATGACTGCCACATACATAAACACACAAAAGAAACTCGCTACACCACATGTAATCACTCCCTCTGAGAAAACAAGTCGCAATGGGTTGTGTTCAGCTTTCCAAACACACAGGATAATGAGGGAACAGAATATATGCCATGGGATTTCAAATCTGAGTTCACCAGCACAACACTACTCCAAAATTTTGAAACTCACTGCCAAATGCTATTTGGAGTTTTTGTAACATCCAGAATATCCTTAACAATACCTTTTTAATCTCTCACCAAGAAAATAAAAGCAGCACAGGCCAGAAATAAAAGGTTTGCAACCTGCTAATGCAGCTTACATAGCTTTGCTCTTTTGTGGTGAATGTTGGCTTTTTGCACAACTTCAGCAGGCCCATAAAGCTGTGGAAGAGAGTGCAGTGAAATGCTGGGGTACATAACATTTCTGTTGTGGCCGTTTCCAGCAGTCAACAGGTCTCAGGACTGTGTGTGGGCAATGCCATACACAGGAGGTGACAGCCTTGAAGGAAACCAGGTGGCCTCCTGACGTCCCAGGTTCCTGCTTTGCACAAGCAAGGCTACATGCATGCGGCTGGGGGAGGAATATCCCAGAGATGGAATAACTGAGGTCATGCCTGGTTTATGCTGGGAACCTGCAAAAGTGGGCAACAAGAACTGCTCTGGCTCCAGCCCACACTCGGATGAGCAGAGCACTCCTGCCCTCAGCCCTCCGCTTAGAGATGAAGCTGAGGCTATCAGGAAGGGCTCTAAAGAAACTGTTTTAAAGCAAGTTGTGCATATGAAATACAAATTAATAGAAAGTACTCACAGTGAATCAATCTATTGATTGCAAGGGAGTAATATCTGAGAAGGATAACCGTGATCTTAATACATTCCCTAAACATAAATATCCCTGTTTCTTCACTCCTGTAAAGGGCTTATTTTTTGTTTGTATTCTTTCTAACTCGGTGTTCTTTGACTATGCAACACAGTGCTGCATTTAGAGCTGTCAAGCACCCTGGAGCCATAAGTATTTTTCAGACCTCTCATTAACAAACAGGCTTCCAATCTCAATGTGCGTTATCAAAATGAGATCTTCTCCCAACAGTCAAAAATTACGTATTATACAGTTGCACTCTTACAATTGGTGACACCATATTGTTAGGTTTTGGTTCTGACTTTTAACAATGTGCTGCCTAATTACATTTTGTATTCTATTCAGAGTGTATAGGAGTATTTTATTCATGGCCTCACTTTATTCTGCAATTTGTTTCTCAATAAATGCAAAATAATAAAATCCCAAATTCTAGTGTGAGTATTTTTATTGACCCAAGTGTTCTGCTAGTAAACACAACTTTGATGGTTTCATGAGTGAAAGTTTATTAGGCTGTGTTAGTTTTAAAATACAATTGCCAGGGGACCGATGTTGAAATCATTTTTTACAAAGACTAACTTGGTTTTGGATGCTTTCCCAGCACAAGCACCACAACGAAAGCAAAATGGCTATCCTGAGTCATGACATTTTGCATTCATTCTTGCAGTGGTGAATGTTTAAACATTTAATGCTGTCTGCCACTTAATGCTGAAAGAAAACAAAAAGATAGTTTTGAAAGACTTGCTCCCTGTTTCGTCTCTTCAGGATAGTTCTCACAAATACTGAGCCAAAGACCCTTCTTGTAGGTCCACCCAACTGGAAGATGGTCTGCCTGTCAAGATAGTATGTAGACAGTGACCTATGACCTACCTAATGTCTTGAGATGCTTCATATTTTCAAATTAATTTATCTTTGTTCGGTTTTGTGGAGCTATTCCTGGACTCCACCACTGAGAGTGAGAGAATTAGATCCAAATGGTCCTATCCAGCCTAAAATTAGTAACCCAGCCCAAGAAGAAGCAGGAACTCGGATCAAGCTCCTAAGATAAGGGGCTATTTTCCTGCATTACTGCCTCCAAAAAAAAACAATTTCTCCCAAAGCATCATGAAATCAACCAACCAACATTTCAGATTTGGCAGCAAGTTCAGGAAAGTGCCACTTCCCTGGAGCCATCTCAGGGGAAATCAGAAGCAAAGACTCAAACCACAGGGGGCATGCAATGGCGATGTTTTGAAATACCCTCCACACACCAGACCTCTGAACCACCCAACAATTACAAAGCCACCCTAACTGGACTCTCCTCAGCTTTAAGAAACAACCACAACGCTTTTAAAAACTTTCATTTTAAGCAGCCAGGAGAAAAGCTCACATCTACCCCTTATAGCAACATGGTCTCTCATATGCCCGAGGCTTTAGGTCCCCTCTCTGTGAAGGAGTAGAACCAGACTCAATGGCATCAGGGCAGACCCCTGGATGCTTGTAGGTCCATGCAGGAAACATTGGTCTATCAGCTCCTCACAGAGCCAGCATCCCTCCTGTGGGACCTCTCCTCATCTTTCTTACCTTGAGGTGAGTCATGGCTAGTGCAATACCTTTCCTAAAAAGTTCCCAGGTGTCCATAAAGCACCTTAAAAGAAAATTTAGGGATGGTTAAGACAGCATTCACTAGCGGTGTGCAGAGTAGGAGGGGAAGCGCATCACTGAGGGAGGCAGGAGCAAGAGCTGTGCTGTTCTCCCACCCACACACCATATTGTCTTCCTCCAGCAAAGCTACTCCAGAGGCTTTATGTGATGCCAAACAACACTAGCAAGGAGGAGGAAAAAAAAATATCCTCATGAAAACGTCCTGTCTGTTCATTTCCACAAGCGCTAGCGAGATGTTCTTTAAAATTATACACATGTAAAAAGATCTAGGGGTTGCTGGTTAGTTTGTCATATATTTTTATAGGCTTTTCTGAATGGTTTTAGATTTGACATAGTAACTGACTGTTACTAGAAATAAACTGTAAGTCAATTCCATGCTTCCATAATTCACTGCCCAGGGTTGTTCAAAAAGATTTAGTGATACTTGTGATAGACAGCAAGCCTCTTGATGTTTTCATTTTCACTTAGTGCCTGTAATTCCTCAAACTTGCTGACCTCTACAGAACAGGATGGAAAAGGGCTCCAAAACTTCTTTGAAGGCACTCATTCACCGAAACATTTGAAACACTCTCATTTCATTTCTTTTGTTTCCAAGGCACAAACACCAATATGGAAATAAAGCAATTGTTGTTCTTAAAAATGCAACTGCTATTATCAATCATGTGGTTTTAATTATTTATAATAGAACAAGTTAAACTCATCCCCCAAAGCTGTATTTTTGTGACTCAGAATGTAAGTTCTCCTGACAGCTGCATATTGATATTCCTCTGACTGAGCACCTTTGTTTGGAACTTTAGCCTTTCTATAAACATTTTCTTCTTCTCTCCAAAAGTTAACGGATATATTTTAAAGGATTTAGGTCTGTACGTACAAATATAAAGCAAATCTGTGCCTACAGGGCCTACTACCAGGAAGGCATGAGCTAACAAACATTTTAACATCTGGATACTTAGATAATCTTGCATTCCTGGAAATTGTGCATGAAACACACCCAAGTGACAGTATACATTCCTGCTCAGGGAAGCTGATGTCCATGAACTATTTAACTGTAATATCAGGAAGAGGTAACAAGTAAAACTGCTGTTGCGGCTCCTCTCTATGCAGGGTTCCCAGGACAAAAGCACCTTGATAGTATCAGCACGGATCTGTCTTTACAATTTAATTACCAACAACAGGCCACTGACATTTGAAACTGTTTATCAGATTCTGATCCTGAAGGTGGACCAGAGGCCACTTCTCCTCCCAAAGGATAATTTTTACCTCAGTGAAAAATGCCCTGTGGTTAGTGCTGGGCTGGCACCACATATGGAAACCCGGGCACTTGTTTTCTTTGTAGAAGCAGAGATCTCCCTGATGGTGTTGAGGGCTGGTGAGGGATGTGGCCTTACAGCTGCCACAGAGCAGGTGGGGAGTGTCCTAGGATCCATGTATATAAGGAATTATTTGGGGAATAACCAAAACCAACAAAAACCAAAGCATAGTAGCCTGTGTCTCAAGACAAGGCATAGCAACAACCAGAGATGGAGCCTACTCGTCCCTTCTTTAAGCAACTAGTTTGGAGACTACAGTTTTCACGAAACTGGATTGAACCACCTCCAACAACATCTGACCCTGCAGTGTTTGGAGTGGAGATCATTCCAAAATTTACAGGTATTTCACAACAGATAGAGCATGATTCAGCTTTATACCATACAGAAACTATATCACAAACTATATCATGAAATTCTGCACAGAAAAACACACTAAAAAAGAATTACAAAAACCTCCTACCTTCCAGAAAACAATTTCTAAGGGGAAAAAAAAAATAGGAATTATATTATCTATACCAAAGAATTTAGACATCAGGTTACTAACCAAGATTTTGGAATGGTGGGAAGGAAAAACTATTGATTCAAATTTTGGCTTCGCATGAACCTCAACATAAGACAGACCATTCACCTCTATTTCTTCTCTGCATTAACTATTTAACATTATTTTATTTTGCCTCTCTCAAAAAGAAAAAAAGAAATTGCAGGCTTTGCACACCCAGCAGAGCAGGCAAAGATCTTTTAAAATCTGTCTAGCAAGCCAGTGGCTTGCTGAAAATCAATCAGATAACAGAAGCCAGCAATGCTGACACAAAGCCATTAGCTTTTATTTGAACAGTTTCACATATTGTCTCAACTTTGCCTTTTGTCTAGAAGGTTTACACCACACACACCCATTTACTCCTTCACAGAGGAAACCAGGAGATGAGGTCAGTTGTGATTCAGAAAAACAATGAAAATAGTAGATTGCAAAAAGATGCACTGGAAAGCTAATGCACTTTTTCCTGCACTTTTAGCTGGAGTGCAGGAAAAGCCCTTACACACATAAACAGAATATACAACTCTTATGAATTGGGTCTTTAGTTTTAATTGCTGCTTACAGCACGGGACAATCAAGGATGAGGTGGCAGGAAGAGGAACTTTCCCAGCTCATTTGAAATTAGGAGAATTGGAGTTTTCTTGGCCTGGAGGCTCCTGTTCACACATTTGGGTAAAAAAATGCAGATGTCATTAAACACCTGTATTATAAATGGTCGTTTTATATGGCTTGAAGACCAAAAAGTTCCCATTTGGCTCCATCCTCACTTTCAAATAAAATCAATTACAGTATCTCTACTTGCCTGAGCTTTGAAAAGATAAATACCAATAAATACAGATCTAGAATCATACCTAGAGAAAGTCTTAGGTATGCAAGTCCTCTGAGAGCTCCCCTCTTTTTATCTATAATTGATCCTGTTCACCTTCAGAGTGTATCAAGGTCAAGACTGAGTTAAGAATTCCTTTTAAAATATACTATAGACACTTTTCAGTATAGCTGTACATTTTGCAATGTGTGATTACACAGTCACAAACCCAAAGCACATTATTTGTAGAAGCAATCAGCCTAAGTGGTATGCATTGCTTACAGATGCTGCGTGGGTAAAGGAGCACCTTCTAGACAAAGGTATCATTTTTTTGTTGTGGGTTTTTTTTTTCCTCTGTATGGCCACATTAAGCATTTTCAAACAAACATAATTAGCACTGAGAACTGAAATGGGCTTGCAAATACTCACTGCGCTGGAGCCAGACAGTGCCTTGTGACATCCCTTGTAGTTGGATACACGGAAACTCTGTACTTGTAGACGTGGTGAATGATTTTACTGCAGGGAGCAAGAATGGGTCTTAGATCTGCCCCACTCACGCTGGCCTGCCCTAGGTGAGGAGCTCCTTTGGCCCTTCTGCTCACCCTGTAAAGCTGTGTTAACAGCAAACCACCAGACCAGATGGTAGCCAAGATGTGTAACACCAAGTGACCCCTCTCGCTTTGTTATTACTAACCAACAGCCAGGCTGGGTCAGGAATGAGCCCAAGCATTAGCCCAGGTCAGCCACCACAGAGCATGGCACACCATGTTTCAAATGGGTAGGTCATTCCTGGTCCTATTTCTAATAGATTGGTAGACACTGTGAGAGGCATCACGGCAAGTTTTCTTGGCAAAAAACAAGATGCTGCACAAGACGGAAAGTGAAATTGCACATTCAAGCCAAATCAGACCTTGTTGAGAGAGTGTTTGGCACTGCATTGGAGGGAATAATGTAGCCTCGCTTCCTGCTGGATGGGGAATATTCATCTGAATTTTCCAGAAATTGAGAGTAGAAGATCTCTACAATTCCTTCCAGCCTCTAAAACATAAGCATCTAAGAGTCTAAAGAGCTTACAACCTGATTTTCCAAAACATCTACAGCTCCCCAGGAAATCAAGGTAAACAGCGTGGGTGGCATCTGCAAACCAGTCCCTGGGTCTGCTGTGCTGCCTGATCCAGCCCACTGCTCTGCTGCTGAATTCACTTAGGAATGATAAAGAAAATAAAAACTTGATAAAGAAAATTAAAACCTGGCAAAAATGAACAGTCTAATCCTAAAATTTTAAAAAAAAATTATAAAAAAAATTCCAGTTCGTGATAAACATTATAATGAACCTAATTTTCCTAATGAAAGAATTAACTATCAAGATAAAATTAAAATGATTTATTAGATTTGCAAACATCACAGAAATAAAATAGTAAATCAGTCTAGGCAGTAACTATTCCATCTCAATTTGCAGTCATTAACTCTTTGCCAGCTGTAAAGACATCCTAACAACTCCTTCTAATTCCATAAGCCTGTCTGTAATCCAGTACTAAACAACAATTACTATTGACTCATTAAACAGGAGTTGAAAACTTTTCTTCAAAGTACACCTGAGATATGAGGAGAGGATCACTGAGAACCAGTCTGTGAAGGCTAAAATGTTCTTCAAAAAAAACCCTAAGGATGACAAACTTCTGCAACTTTAAGGAGGGCACTTGGTCACTGCCAGCTCTGCTCCCCATCTCTCACACCTCTGTCTCCCTGCACATCCTACCACAGCAAAAAAACTGCTGCATCCACAGTGATATTAAATCCTGTAGTTCTGCAGCAGCTTCCCTCTTATTAAAGCACGGAATACACTGCTTGTTACTAGACAAAGTCCCCCCCACCCTCCTTTCTCTCTCACTAATGACTCTTTTCATGATCTGCAGCAAGGATCATTTAATCTCTGAAGAATGGAAATTTCAGTGTTTGTATATCGTCAGTTATTACCTTTTATTTCTAAATTGTGTATTTGGAAGAGGAGAAAAGACTTAATGCCTTTATTTGCTGTGGAGCAAATGTTCAAGGATGCTGCAGAAAGCAGTTTATCCTGGCACAATTTGAGATGCTGAAACTAGAAGTTACTCCAAACCTCAGCTACCCATCCTCTCAGCACTGATGAACCTCCAGCCATCCTGCGCACCCCACAGCAACAGTTGCCAGTTCCTGCCCATTCCAACTGCACTGTTTGGAAGCAGATGGGTCCACTTTTTGCATTCATCCTGATCACCCTTATTTATGCCAACACTGATGCAGGTGCTTCAAAAGGTGAAAGCTAGACCAGCCCCATGGCTGCGACACACCAGCCCCTCCACCTACCCGTTCATGCCAAAGAAAACTCCAGCAACACCGCGTCTTTGTGTTCTGATGCAACTGAAAAAGGCAATTATGATGAAATACTGATGGATGCGAAGGGCACAAATAATTTTTCAAAAGTCTGTGTGTAATAACATTTAAAGCTAGCTATATCTTAAGCAAGGAGATGGTAAAGTCCTCCTGAATGGCTTATGAAATTCAGGCACAAATAAAATTCAGGAGGCAGTGTGAATGCTGCCCTCATAATATTTATGCCAATGAATATAAAAAGACAAATTGGAATATCAAAAATAATTATGTGAAAATAACAGTGTTTCTTTTCCCAAGAGCTTGCCCACCTGCAAGTCCTGTTTCTGTCTATGTAATCCTGCATTTATCTGAGCAAACTGCCTGATAGAGACAAAGCAGAGCTCAGTGTGCTTGTGCCAGGGCTCAAATTCACCCTGCAAGTTTCAGAGACCCCTAAATTATTATGGAAATTAATCAAGGGAAGAGTAGGAATTCAGCCTAAACGTTCGTCTTTTGGTGACTTCAAGTTACATATAGTATCATTATTTTACATCAAGCTTCTGAAAATAATTTAATTTTTTTCTCTGTTTCATGCCAAGGTCTTAATCTTTACTGCACTGCCAGTGAGAACATTTTAAAGAATCATTTCCCGAGACACATTTAATACATTTCCAGTAAATTGTACATAAACCTGTCCAGCTGGCTGGGTCATTTAATCAGTGACACACCCACTGAGTGCAGGATGCCACCTGAGATTTACCTCAATGCTTTCAAAAACAGAATGATGATGGGATAAAGCTTTGCTAATGTGTGAGTGCGATGGGGAATACAATGATAACTGCCCACTAGGGAGTACAAGGATCTTTTTAAGTTTTGTTATGGGAAAGATTACATACCGGATTAGACAAAAGGGGTTTGAAGATCAGCACTGAAATTACACTGGCTTTAGGAAAAGCAGCATTAAAATGCTGGCTGACTATTTAAAACCACTTGAAAAACAGACGGTAAAGTTTATCAAGTGTTTTTGAGCTGTATACTGCACTGCTTTCAGGGGCTGCTAAACATGCTTCGGAATGCAAATAGAAGTTTTCATGGGACGAGGGGTCTGAGCAGGTTCTGCTGTGTCAGAAGCAAAATATCAGCAGTCACTTGCTCAAAGTCAGCCTTGCTAAAATTATACCAATAAGGAATGCTTACGATGGGGGGGATTTAATAGCTTCCTTTATGAATATGTTTGATGAATACAAGCCTGAGAGTGGTGGTGGAGTCAAAAGGAACTTTTCATTTTCTGTAAGTTCTTTCTGATAAAGAGTGCAGAAGAGGCAAAGTGCTGAGGAAAGATAGCTTTCAGAAGCCAACCCAGTGAAAGAGACACCAAAGCAGGCTTCTTTGCCTTCAAATAAAGCAACAAACAAAAGGTGGTTTCTTTACAGTACAAATACCACAACCATTTCCTGTAGGTAAATTTGTAGCTTTACCAGAATGTCACCCACAGAATATTAAACGTGGTCTTGGTGCCTCTCCATCAGGAACCCATATGTCCTATCAGGAGATCAAGGTTTGGGGCAGCATGGGGGTCCTGCTCAATTACAGTTCTGGCTGTGCAAACTATTAGCATTTGGTGTCACCGAAGCCCTTAAAGAGAAGCCAGGACACAAGTTACAGCCCAGTCCTCTCTCTTTGCCCCTGCCACCACCTGCAGCCCCCACCCTGCCTTGTGCAGTTCTCAGAAGTTGAGACACCCTGGCATCCTCATTGCTGTTCATCGCTGCCATTTAAGTGAATTTAATAAAATTATTTTTCTAAACTGTTTTAGATGCCATATCTATAATCCATAAAATTTATTGTACCTTTATGTAGAATTATACTGGAGTTGAACATATAAATCAATTTATAAGGTCTAATGACATACAAACGCTTAAAAACTAAAGGCGATGTAGTAAATTCAAATTACCATTACAAATGTAAGCTTTGTAGTCAGTGTGTGACCCGCTAAGGATTATATTTAACTCCCCCGAGAGTGGTTTATCATAAAACTTTATACTTTTATTACAGTGAATTATTAACTCCTCCATGATGTGAGTCATTCCATGCTCTTACTATAGCTTTTTTAATGACGCTATAATAGACATCTTGCTAATAGCAGTAGGATTGCTACCTCTGAGGTTAAAAAAAAAAGAAAAGAAAGGAAGAAAAGCAGTGAAAATAAAAGATTTTTAGGATAAATATGTGAAAATGCATTTCCCAACAGAATAAAAAATATGAACCTATAAGAAGATCCATTTGAGGCTGTACTACCTAGAGGTCATTACATTTTTCTGACCACATGGAAAACCAATAAGGTTTTCAGGCTTGCATCTAAAAATAAACAAAACACTTTACCATTAGAAGACAAAAAGTCTCAATGATTAGAATCAGGGCAGGGGGATTCCTTCTATATGGAGAAAAATACCTTTTTCATCCTGACGCTAGAGTTTAATCAAGAGACTTTAAGTCATCTTCATATAAACCGAAAATCACTTCTCCTTCCAAGTAAGCCACCACAGACCTTATCCAATCAACATATGCACTATCTTCAGCAACATGTCATTTAATATCTGTATTTCCAGACCCTTCCCGGGCTGCTGAGACGGATCCAAAATCCTCGGAGATTTCTAAGCTTGGTCCAGTCCAGGGCTTAGCCCTAAGTCCAGGGCTGACTTAATTGTTCAGAAAAACAAATCCAAGGTGTTTCACTTCACATATTTTTTTCTGTTTTACTGCAAATTTCAAAACAAGTCCATCCAACCAGGAATGTCACTAGGCTAGATGAGTTTCTCCCTCCAAAGCACAAACTCTGTTCCAACTATATTTCCAACCAAAAATGATTGATTTTAAGAAAAAGCTAGCCCATTTCTGACCAGATTTACAAATTTTTAAGCCCAAAGGATTTTTCCATATGTTCGAATACGATTTTAAAATGACATGCACACATTTTTCCGTAAGAGAATTCTACCAAAAACTGACTAACTAGAATCTGAAGCATGCCAAGTCACATGGCATTACACAAAAATGAACCTGTGGATAGTTTTAAATGATCTTCATAAAAAATAGAAACAGAAAATTCCCAGTTCTTTTATCTTCAAGATTTTTTAAATACTTGTTATTACTAAAACACATTCAAAATAATCAAGAAGACAACCTTCCTGTTTCTTCACAATACTCATCAATCCATTGATAGCACTCACTTGCTAGCAGCGTGACCAGAGAGCTACTGAAAAACAGCAGGAAAACTGGAACTGGCAAAAGGGGTCAATCTACAGAAAATCCACAACAGAACAGGTTGAAACAATGATAAAACGTTCCAAGTTCTCTGGAAATTCAGGAGCTGCTCAGACCTCTCTATAGGAGCATCTTCCATTTTCGGTTTCTTTGTGGCCACTACTTTTAAATAATTGCACTTGCTTCTCATTTGGATGGAGAGATCTCAATGGTTACCACTGAGGTTGCTAGATGTGCACTCGTGAAATATTAAAAGGACATTGTACAAAGTTTTGCAGCAATGCAAAACTGCATGGGGAGTACTACCTGCAGAAAATTAGGTTCTGCTCCACAGAAGTGTGCCTAGTTTGGTTTTGCTAGAAGACAACCTTCATTTTCAGCCTTCCCTTGGCTGCAGTGAGGGCTTTCATGGCAGAGGGCTTGTAGCTACAGGCTCTTTTATAAATTTTGTGTTTGACTGATTCTTTTTTGTTTGTTTTTAGTTTTGGGTTGGGTTTTTTTTTTGCCGAAAAGTGGAGTTGAGGGTGAGAGGCAAAACCTTTTCATTTGAGGAAACTATTAGTTTTCCTAAAACCAGAATGGATTATAGGAGACCAGGAGACCTGACTATTTAAACAACTCTGCTTTGATGAATCCACACTGATCTCTGTTTGCAATTTCAGGAAATACTTGATGGCAAAAGCATTGTGTTGCTGCATATAGCTAGTTGAGAGTTACCAAAACTCTGTGTGCTTTTACAAAGTAGCTTTCTGTTTAGCAGTTACTGATCAGCCCCAGTTTTACACCAACATGGATAAGCTGTGCTCTTTGCAACAGTGGCACAGGTCCCTCTTCCCTCATGGATTTTCCCAGCACCAAAAGAGAAATTTGCCCCAGTCTGGTGGCAAAAGAAAAAAAGTTAAAAACCAATGCCTATAACCCTCTGATCAGTGCTGCTTCACCAGTAGTTTCTGGCCAGAACTGAAATAAAGAAAAATAATTACACATAAAAACTCAGGCTGTGGAAAAGCAAAAAGTCTGCTGTTGCCACACTGGAAAATACTGTCTCTTTACACAGGTTATATCGGGCAGTTTAGTGCTGTGCTCCTGTTTGGTTTTTTTGTGTCTCTTGTATTTCTTTGTCAGCTTTCATTTATTTAACTATAAAGTCTCCATTCAGGCTAAGGTTTGTTTAGAAGTGGTTCCCAGCCCAGAGAGCAATTAAATATTAGATTTACTAAAGCTGCATAAAGTTGCAAGAGTCAACCACAGTGACACCAGCGCATACCCATGAGGTCACTGTGGATGTCACCACTGTGTGCCCATCCTTTTGGAGGCATGGCCAGGCCATGGCACAGAAAATCACACCATTTCCTGGAGACAGCCCTCCTGAAAGCAGGTCCTGTTTGTTCATCATAAAACCTGGTAATTAAGCCGATTCATCCCCTACAAGTACACTGACCGCGAGGCCAGTCCTGAGCACCTCACCAGACAAACCTCTGTTTGCCTTGAAGATAATGGAGAAACACACACATGCGGAAGCAGGTTATAATATTTTTGTTCTCTTCCTGAGACAACCAATCTCTTTGTAAAGGGATGCAACAAACTTGGGATAGACCAATGACCCACCTACCCTCCACTTCATTTAAAGTTAAGGTCATAAGGAAACTCCTTCATAGCATTTGTCTGAGTCTACAACAGCTGGAAACACAGGGGATGTCAGGTTTTCTCTTCCATCTATGCAAGCTGTAAAAGTATTCAGATTTTAGCATTCTTATTCATTTCACAGGTGATTAAAGGAAGAGCAGGAACAAATTGTGCCATGAAGGATGGATGGTACAGACCACTGCTGTGTTTGCCCTTCAGTGGTGAGGCAGAGGCGTGTTTGCAGCAGGGTTTAGCAGGGCTCCCTGGGGCAACTTGCCTCTCCACATAGCTACCAACATTATAATGTTAATGTTAGCTAAGATGAGCCCATAATTTGTATTTCATTATCCTCCATTGCAAAAGACCCAGTTCACGGGCAATGTCTGGAAAGTTTACAGTGGCAAGCAGCAGAAAGTAAAGCAAAGAATTCTATATAAGTGGCGGTGAGAGAGGAAAGTATGAGTTCACCTCAGACCTCAATGCCTTTGCCACAAAGAAGTGGGTAGCCTAAGCAAGGGGAAGCTCCTCTTTCAAGAGGCTTAAGGAAAAAAGCAATTTCTTCCAAGAAACAGTGGGAAGTGGTGAGGCTGGGCAGGCCAGCTCCCCTGCAAGGTGCTACAAATGTTCTCACAGAATCTAGGGGCCAAGGTTTGATTCTTCCTCCTGCATGATGTGCATCTATCATATTCTGCTGATGTCCCCTGTGCATAAGATTGAAAACAAATTCCGCAATGTCTCTGCCCTGCCATACAAGTTGTGCCAATTTATTAAGTCAATTAGGAACACACAAATTTGAGAGTTCAGTGATAACACTCCTTCTGACAACCACATCTTGCCAGCACGTCTCTCTGTCAAAACAGTGGCACTGCGCATTACTGAGCAAATTGCCAGCTTCATGCTTTAACAGACATGGGTACAGCAACTTGATCAGAGTCCAGTGTTTCATAAGCTCTGTAACTCTGAACTCTTACTTTGGTGCATTTTAATGCTCAACTCTAGCGCTGCTCCTCAGTAACTGATGGCTTGCTTTCTTTTTAACATCTAAATGTCCTTGTTTCTGAGAAGGAGATGGAAATGAAAGAAAAAAGTTAAGAAGTACAATGAGCGATTTCACACTCAAATAAAAGGGGTGCTATACTTCAGGAAGTAATAAGCACGTGCAAACAGGAGTTTATAATGAAAATGCCTTTTCAACCATAGCTATAGCGTCACAGTAGTAATGCTATAATTCAATAAACTACCCTATTAAATCTAAAGAGGTAGATTTAATCAGACAGTGGTTATGTATTAAATAAATGCCAAATGATTATTAAAAAATCTTTTTACTGAGGTTTAACAACTCTGTCTTATACTTGCTGCCTTATCACACCCAAATAAAATGTATGTATGAGAACATGTATTTAAACTATTGCATAAAGCACAGCAAAAAAAGTTACAAATGGTTTATTAAAATCTGGAAGGAACTCATCTTTTGAAAGATGCAGTTCACAACATTGGGTTAATGAGAACAAAGTCAGCAAAGTCACTGAGCACATCTCTCTACTCAGTGGGGTTCTCAAGGAACATGCAGTTTTAACTACTTAAAATCACATCTTTTTGGGCTGTGGTAGAGAGAAAGGTCAATTTACGTACAATAGACATTTGAAAGTTAGAAGCTCTCAGGGGAGAGGCAAGAAAGGGGACTAAAAATGTTTGTTGTTGTATGCAGAAATTTTAGCAGCTTACCTAAAGGCATTAGGAGGCAAATACCTTGAGGAACAGAAATTATATGTTGCTACTGGACCAAAATCCTTGAGGTCGTCGGAGGCTGTTTTCTCTATTTATTTGTTTTTAAGTTTGTAAATTCAAGTTTAATCAAGGTGGTGGAGAAAAGGGATTCACCTTAAACTCTATTTCTGGCCAACAAGAGATGAAGGAAATGTTGCAGCAAGCAAGCAAAAATGCATTGTTGACAAATGACTCCATTTATAGTCCAGATTTCGGACACCTTGTCCTTAGTCACCAGTGACATCTAATTTGTCCCTAAAAAAACTAACCCTTACATCTTTGTTACTTTAGGCTTTAGGTTAAGACATGTGGATGTCCCTCATAAATCTGATCTCCTATAGGGCCTGTCTCTTTCCAGTAGCTTCCCAGTTGAGGGAAAAAACAACAAACCCCAATACTAACTATTACCCTTTCCTTTCCTTCCTGTTCCAAAGACCTTACCAGGAATAAAGAAATTATCCTAAATTTAGACGTGTTAATCCCAGAGCGTTTATGTGAAATAGGTTAGCCAGACTGAGAACAAAATGGGGGGGGGGGGGGAGCAGAAAGCTATAAAAAGCAAATGAAGGAGAGAAAAAAATATATCTACTGTACTTCACTGGCCAGAATCACTGTGGGTATATACCATACAGGGACATCCGTCAGCACTAATCAATACGTGTGGTGTTAGTCATGGATGATAAATTTGAAAGGGATTATAACTGTAAACAGTGATCAATAGAGACTTGCTGGAGGAGACAGAGGAAAAAACAACCTTAAAATGTTACACGGTTAATAAAGTAAAGGGTCAGTCTTAAACAAAACTCCAGTGAGACCCAGTTATTTCAGAGCTATTTCTAGAAAGAGGGGGAAGGAGGGTAAAAAAAAAAAAAAAAAAGCCCTACCAATTTTCATAAAGCAATTGCTACTAAAAGGGCACATTATTAATTTAAGGCATATTTGCAAATCCCTCCGTTTCAAAGTCACATTCTCCATTAATGTTTGGTTGGAGATGTTTTGCTGGATACAAGCTGGCATCCTCAAGACCCCCAGAGAGCAGCTTACTTTCCTCCTCATTCTGCCCCCTTCCTCCCCCTCCTTTCCTCACCACTGACTTCACTATGGGCACATGAGTGATCAGAGCATTCACAACGGTGACATTCCCCTCTGCAAACAAATTCATCCAGGGCTTCAAGTAAAAAATGCAGAGAGCCTCTGCTGTTCACCCACAGATGAATGGAACTATCCGTCTTGTCACCAGGGGTCGTAGCAAGAGGTTACTGTGAGTATATACCTTGGCTTCTGTGCTGACGTTTGCAAGCAGCTCCCTTGCAAAAAATAAAATAAAATAAAATAAAAAATCCTGCCATATCAAGCACTTATCCAGTCCCTCTAGAACCCTTCTCAGATCATGTCTTTCAACACCTTTGGAGTCACAGCTCCAGGCTTGACATATATATTTTTTTTCTGCTGACCTTTTAGCGTCCTTTCTGCCACAGTGTGTAAACCATAAGCTGATATATGAAGGCAATTTTTAGTGGTGCCACTTGTATCTGAGTGATTGCACACGCTTTACGTTTCTGGCCTGCCACCCTTCCACCTTTTGAAGATCTCTCTATTTCTTTTAAAGGAACTGCAACAGAGGTGAAAGGAAGTTTAACTGCTTCAAGACTTTGATGGCCCGAGAGCACCTGTTTTGGGTTTTCAAGAAGACACGCTGCAGATTGGCTGACCAGTGCTTATGCTCAAACACTAAATCTTTCTTTTCTTGTATATAGACCTGCTGGGCTTGAAGGAGGGGAGAGAAAAGGCTGCATAAAGCATTTCCCAAAATTTAAGCTGGCAGAGATCAGTGATCACAGCAGGGCAGCTTTGCAAATATGTTACTGATAAGCTCCAAAGATCTGGAGTTGTAGCTGTAGTGAGTGCAACTTACAGAGCACCGGACTCTGAAGGTTTTCATCGCTGAAGCAAAGGGATACTCTCTGCAAAGATTTGCAGCAGATAGGTTTGCAGAGTAATTTTTTGCCACCTCTCAGCACTGGTGGTGAATCGCTCAAGAGAACATGAACAATGAGATAGCATCAACCCTTCCTTACAGATTTGCAGTACACCAAAATGATAAACTCCCACATAGCCACAGAGGGGACACACACACACTTGAAACACTCCCTTTCTTATTTACCAGTTAAATATAAAACCAACAGAATAGAAAGCCATGGAGGACCACCAAGGTCAAGATGACCCTCTTGAGACCTATGCTACATCCTCCAAGGCAACAGATGCACCATCTTGCAAATGTGGAACCTCAAAACCGCACAATGTCCTAAAACAGGGTCACAGTCTCAAGTAAATTGGACAGATGTGCTTCAGAGCCTGCAGAGTCCATGTCACCAGCTGCAGCTGCATTAATGGAGGAGTCACCTGCAGCTACTGAACTCATGAGATCCCAAATCAAAGGCAAAACCAGGAAAAGTGCATTTGTATCCTCACCTCTCTTGTTGAAGAACGAGTTACCTGATGGGAGATAGAACAGGAACTGATCTGCCAGTGTATATGGCTGTCGAGAAAGTATTTGGGAAGCCTAAGGAAAGCTGTAATTCAGGAGAGATTTGGAGGAGGGGAGATGATGATGGTGCCACCAAAAGGGATGTTAAGATTTCAGGAGAGGAGCACAAAGGAAGTAGAGAAAATAAAAGAGTGTTTGAATAAGAGATGAGAACACCTCACAGGGTAAAAAAAATTAAAAAAAAGTGGAAAATTGTCATAAGGGAGTACTACCAATGGAACAAACCCAAAGCTTTGTCCAAAGCACCTGGACAGGTAGCACTTATAAAGCAGGGACAATTTGTTGTAGGAAGGAGGTACAGAATTAATGCCAATAATCCACTACTTTTTAGCAGCAGAAGCGGAGGACCACATGGCCGCCTCCAAGTTGGGGATGGGAGTTTTCCAACCAAGCGAGTTGCTGCGTAGTTGCCATGGGCACAATTTGTGCTCAAGCTGTGCATAGAGGCCGGGATTTGGCTTGGAGCCCCTGGGTTAAACATTACCTTTACAACACACTGTGCGGGTGCCTTTCCTGGGCAGGGCAGTGACGGGACAAAATTCGAAGAGACTGCCTGATAGGTCACCAGGAGAGACTCCTTGGGTACCTGTGTGGCACATCACGTATATTACACGTACCGCAGTAAAGAAGGGAAGAGAAACCATCAGGCACAGAACCGACAAAAAGCTTTGACTCTGTCCTCCTTGGGTTTGATCCAAAGTATGCTTTCATCACAGTCATTGATTTAAGAGTCGGTCTGAGCCCTTTCTTCCAATGGGAGCTGGATTCCCAGCTGCCCCTTTTTCAAATCCTGGCCTTGGCATAGAGGGAATATAAATAAATTTCATTTCAAAGGGGGCTGCAATTGTCCTACGTTTTGATGCTGGGACACTAAGAGTAGCCTCTCCTGTGTGATGCTGGGAACTATCATCCATCTCACCTCCAAGGGCACTTCCTCCCCCCTCTGAAGCATCCCCTAGTACAGACTGAGTTAGCAAAGGGGCAAAGCCCTGAGGGGCCAGGCAGGCACAGAGCTACGGTTTCTGGGCAAGGTTGTAGACTCGCACTAGTGGTCTAGTGACCCTGATGATATTGATGACAATTAGTAGACAGAGATTAAAATGGAAATGAGGGAAGGATTCGTCTGTCACTTTATCCATCAGCTGCAGCTTGCCCCAGGCAACAGACACACACTGGGCTTTTTGTTTTGTTGTTATTCCCTTGTTCAACTCAGTTGGTTTCAGCGGTTCGCTTAATTGTTACTAAATTTTTCTTAAAACTGCTATAAAAAGGGAGTTTTGTCAAATCTCCACCACTAACAACTTACAGTACTGAGTGTGCAAACTATCCCCGGATGCGTCTGCTCTTGCTTCCTCCCTGATGCTGGTGGTGACTAAGGGCTCTGCTTTCTTCTTCCTATTTCAGCAGCCTATGTTTCTTTTGTTATTAAAATACTTAGAAAAGCAATTGAATTGCTAGGGCTAGAGCCTGAAGGTCTCCATTTAACTACAGACCCACTAACAGCAAAGGCAAGGGCAGTATTAAGTTATTATATGGCCGTGATGTTCAGACTGGATGTAAGGAGATGAAGAGGAGGAGACCAGGTGGCATGTCCCCTCAGTGAAATCTTTCCCACCCATTCTTCTCACAAGACTGTAAATTACCATTTCCTGCGATCAGAGGACACATCCCCTGACTTTTTCCTGAAATTAATTTCTGAGTCTGATGACAACTCACATGTTCATCTTGTGATACACAGGGAGGGTTTTTGAGTCCTAAAATGTCATAAGTTGGGAGAGAGTGAATTCTTGCGTATTTATTACAAAATTCTAGTTCACGATCACTAAGCCATTTCAGTTCACTAGTCCACCCAAGAGGCTAGGGGAAAAAATCCTTCATTTGGGTTTGGAGTGGCATTAAAACATAAAAAGCTCTGTAACATGGAGCTGTTCTTCATGGTACCATCCTGCTTTCTCATCCTCTTTTGTTGTAGCTCCCTGGCCAGATGATATCTCCCAGGATGCACCTTTGCTACTTATATTAACAATACCCCACTTCAATGTTGAGTATACCCTGTATGCAATAAATAATGAGCAAGGGTGCAGGCAAACAGCCACTCTGTCCCTGAAGAAAACTGCAGATTCAGTATTCATAAAGTACCTGAGACCAGGCTCACATCTGCCACACAGTCTTTTCATGGCTTCTGCTGTCACCAGCTCTGTTGATTTGTTCCCGGGGAAAGCTTGTGCACAGGTACAGCACGAGCTGGGAAGCAAAATTTGGATCCTCCCATCCACAGCCAGTGCAGCCCACATTCCAGGTCCCCAAGGGAAGGAGGCAAATAAATAGATAAGATGCCTCTGCTGCCATCAGGGTATTGGCACAGAGAGAGCTCCTTCCACTTAGTACAGTCAGCAGTGATTAAGAGCTTGCTCTTTAGGCTCAAAAAGACCAGGCTTTGGCCCTGATCCTGCAATGAGATGGACAAATGGTTGTCGTTCACAAAATTTCACTGTGGATTTTGAAAAAAAAATGTTGGAAATCTGTGATTTCTCAATGCAAATGCAATTGCTGTTATAGATTAAAAGCTTGCTGGAAAGAGGGACTGGTCTGGGGTATCGCACCATGCAGCAGCTATTCTGATACACCACAAGAGAAGTAGGAATGCTTTCTACCTCCATCCCCACATTTCCCAGTTGGGACTAAACCTGAACAACCTGATTTATTACACCTGCTTTTCACGTGGTTAGCTGCAAATGTTTCTCAGGTTTCTACGGCTGTTGATAGACTACTGACTAATCAAAAAGTCAGGAGTGCAAATTTGCAGTACTGGCTGCTAGCCAGTTTGCCCATAAAAGGTTTCCAAATGGTCACTGAGCCCTTAACCCTGATGAAAACAGCAACAAAGACACTGCCCCAAGCTCCTGCTCCTGCCACAGTCTCCCTCTTGCTTTGTTGCATGCAAACATCTTCTTTTAAAAAACATCTTTTTTTTAAAAAAAAAAAAAAAAAAAAGCACAATTCCAGAACGTGTAGTGGAGAGGCCTTTCTACTCATTAAAAGCTACATGTGGGTGTGAATTATTTTATATCCTCCTCAGAAATTATCAGACCGCCTCAGAAAATGATTGGTTTTCACATAAGGTGCCAGATCCTCTGGTCCATTTAGACTGCTTTATGCCACTTTGATGGCTCAGCTCAGCCCTAAATAAAACAGGCTTAATTATCCTTAGGATTTCTCCTGCCTTGGGAAATCTCCAGGTAATGTGGAAATGCCACAGGGACTCCTACACCACCACAGCTATTAGCAGCAGAGCACAGTGGCAGGGATATCCCCACGCCCCATTGATTTCCTGCTGCTGTGGCTGTGGGCATCTGGCACAGATGAGGGCCACCCTCAGGCTAATGCTATTTATGCTAAGGAAAGGCCAGGGAGTGGGATGGCCCCAGGACTACTGCTTGAAAATTACCTTGTGAGTCTGAGTCTAAATCAAACCTGAAATACGTATGGTTTGGCTGGAACGCCCTACTCTAAAAGTTCCTGGTTGATGGAAGAAAATAGGTTCGTTGGTTTGGAAAACAACTTCTTCCATAGCTTCCCAAAGCCCTTGCTAGTGAAGGAATACAAGAAACAGAGATATACACAGCCTCTGAATACGCATTGCTTCTCAGAAAACAATCCTTGCCCACCATCACTACCTTGAATAGTTCCACTCTGAAAGCACACCAAGCCCAGGGTACTTTTACACAGAGGTTATGTGGGAAGAGTCCCTTGGCCCAATTAACCAGTCACCAGGCAGACCCCCCTCAAAGACAGACGAGAAATCAGGGCAAATTTCAGGTCATCCTAATGAAGGTGCATAAAGGTGGTCAGGGAAACACTATTAACAATAAATGAGTGACCAGCTCACAGGTATATGTTGTAGTCACCGATGTCTTCTCATACACTACTACCTTGTGGGTGTTTGAGGCAGGACAGGTAGATTTAAAGATCTGACAACTGTATATGTAGCAAAGATCAGAAAGAGAGAGGGTGGACTCACGTGAGGCACCAAACACAGCATACAGAGAATGGGTCCATATCCCCTCAGCAGAAATGCACCACCTCTTGCCAGCACACACCACAGGTAGTTCAATTCCATCACAAAGCCAAGATAGGGTTATTTGGAAGCTCACATTTCGGTTGCCTTTGTTTGTCTGCCTTCCTGAATCTGCAAACACCACTGCTGTAGACCAGATCTGTGTCACATTCAGAAAGCCAGAATTTCTGCATCATGCTTAAAGGAAAGCTGAGATTTTGACAAAACTGATGGGCAAGCTCCCCTCACACTAGAGAAAGTTTCTTATGCACCATGGGCGAGTGGGCGAGGGAATTTGTTGAGACCTGTCGTAGCACCAACAAGAACTAAAAAATCTTGCAGCAGCTACTGCCATCTGAGCCTGTCAAATTTCACTGCAAACAATATGTTACTCTGCTGGGGAGGCGGCGAACAATCTGAGGGTGAGAAAAAGGGACGTCTGAAGTATCCAAAAAACTCACTCCAAAGGTTTTTAAAAAGAAGAGAGCCCATTCATGCACACGCACATACACGCACAAGGTATCTACGGCCAGCAGCCGTTCACTCGAAAACTAGAGCTTCCAGATTTTTAGCAGTTAGTTTTTAAAGTATTGTCAAGCCCCCTTGGTTCCAGTAGAGTAGGATAATGTCAATTTTGGCACACCTTTCTTAAATTCATGGCCAGAGAGTACAAATGCTGATGGAGTAGGCAGGCTGCAAAGCTGCCTACCCTTCTGGCAACGTTCAGGATAACAGGCTTTAAAAGGACCAGACCTTCTTCTGGCCAAACACTGGTTTAACTGAGCTCTGAACTGTACACCAGCAGAGACAATGTCATTTGCTTTATATCCTCTATGGGATTTGGAGAGTTTCAAAGCAGTTGAGAAGAACAGGGAGGAATGGGAACCTCAGAGTATGGGCAAATGGCCCCATGCTCAGGAATATTTTCCTCTTTCAAATTCTTTCTTCCCCAGAGCCTCACATGTTGTCTACTGCATTTCTTTGCTGCCTCACTATATGCTGTATTCCCAACAAGCTAAAGCTCACAAGCAATAAACCTACTCTTGTGGAGGTGCCTAAAAATGACACCAGAACTGTGGAGGAGAGCAGGGAAACCCCCTTGCACTGGCTTCTCACCAAGGCAATATTAGCCAGCATGATTTCCAAGGGGTCTTTCACTCTTTCCAGACTAAGTGTTAATGTTTTTCCAATAACTGGGTTTTAATATCCCAATGTTTTTTTACTACATCATAGCCTTGCACAATCTACCACAGCAAAGGATATATTTTGGAACACATTCCTAAAAAACACAAAAGCTGCCAGTTACTATCTGCATTATGATTTGGCCCTTCCAGCAAAGAAAAATCCACGGGCAAGGGAATATGACTTTTAACCTAAGTGCAGTGCTCTATATAAGATTTTGGGAGAGAGGTGTGATATCCCTCCCATGATATCTGTTAACATTGTCTCTAGGAAAGAAGAGGCAAACAACAAAATCATACAACACTGGTGCCAAAGTGAGCGAGAAATATCCTGGAAAACACATATTGAATTAAAAAACGAAAGCTTAAGAAGAAAACAGAAAATTGAAAAACTGTGGCCACTGAAAAACAAAACAGAAACAAAACAGATCAACAACCCACAGAGCAAAACAGCATACAAATTGGAACAATCAATATGAATAACAAGAAAACCAAAGCTAAGGTTCAAAACTAAAGCACACTTACTAAGTTTAAAATAACCACATTTCTCTCTGAATGCAAGGCCAAAGCTGCTTCTTAAGGACAAATCATTGATGCTAATCACCTGCATGGGTATGGAGGGCAAAAGCCGATCCACAGTTCTTTTAAGGGAAATGGATGGTGGAAAAAGACCTCTTTCACTTGCTGTGCTAAAGCAAGGACTTTTCTTCTCCCCTCCTCCAGCACCTCCTCCAGCATTTGTTTCATAATCCCAAACAGAGTCAAAACACCTCCCAACTCCCCAGCAAAAGACCCAAGCTGTAGTATCGACTTCTCAGAATAAACTCACCTTAAAATTGCATATTTGAATATGATAAGAAACTTACTGAAAATATTCTACTAATAAAACCAAACATTTCGCTATGAACATTGTATGTCTAAGCAGACATGATCTTCCTAGCCCGTAACAAGATTCCCAGTTTCTCAGACAAGTGCAGAACATGCGTCGCCTATTTTAGTCACAGGAGCAACTCTCCTCCCTTGTCAGGTACCATCTCATGGGCCCGTGGAGGCTTGTTAACTTTCTACCTTTTGTACTTCTCGCTGTTCAAAGATTTCTAAAACCGCACACAAGAAAGAACTGAAGGGAAACTTGTCAAGGCCGATCAGTCTAAAGTTGGTCCTATCAACTGAGATTTGCTTTAAGAACAAACACAAGCAATAGCCTCTTGCCCCTTTTCTCTGACAGTCAGCAAAGAAAGGGCAATCTCTGAAAATTATCTAAACCCCGTTTTCCCAAGCACCATTTAGTGCAAGAACAACTGCATTGAACCTTCATTTTAATACCACCAAAATTATTATGTTTTAACTTGTTTCACATAAATCTGATTGGTCCAGATATATTTCAGGTTTTCACAAGTTGATTTAAAAGAAATACAGCTCTCTGCCATTTCAAAGGGATGGCTGCTTTTATACTGAAATATACTCTCAGCACAACAGGTCCACACACAATCATCACTTTGAAAGAAAAAACAATGCATGTGTGCGGGAAGGAGAGGTGTATACCTGGCTACAGAGCAGTTGTGACCGGAAGCCTGAGAATAAATGGCCCTTGAGACTCCCCCACCAGTGGTGTGTGTGCCCCTAGCTGCAGCTGGAACTCCCTTAGCAAAGGGATTATTGGTCACACCTCTTTCTGCTGAGCCTAACCCTGCAGGCTTTGCCTGAAGGCATCACTGACGCAGACAGGGATGAAAAAAATATATAGGTAGGTGCACAAAATAAAAAATAAGGATAAAAAGCAAAAAAAGAGAGAGGTGAATACACAGGAAAAAAAGCATAGGACACCTGGAGAATGGCCATGCCTCTGGAGACCGTTGGGTGGCCCAGGCATCCAGCTGAAGGTCAGCAATTTTCTTGTCACCCTGCCAAGGGCCTACTGGAAAGGAAGGCAATGCAGGAAGGAATCCTATTAAGGATGATGCCAAGCAGTTCCGTTTTTCTGCTTTTAATATTTCCTTACTATTATTCTGGCATTCAAAGGAGCCCATGCCCCACGCCTGTGTGTAAGTCCCCAACTCTGCTGCTCCCATGCATCTGGCAGATAGCCTCAGTCTAAAAAGCACACAAGTAACTTGAAGCCAGGTGAGAAGAAAAGCCTCCCCAACGGTCTGATCCATACCATTTCACAGTTTACAAAAAGCCTGGTTAAAAAGGCAGAGCTCAGCATTAGAAAAATGCAAGCCTGAGCTCATGGGGGCCACTACAGTCCTTCACTAGGATAGTATTTGACTGACCGGTGGTCCGCACACAAACAGCCACATAATAGAGAACTAGCTGTTTTAACAATCACATTAAACAAAGCACAATTATAGTTAACTTGACTCTCTTCTCAATGTATTTGTCACTGGTCTTTATCCTTCTTTATGTTATGTAGCTGGCAACGGTTTGATTTACCACTCGAAGAGAGCTCTTGGGAAGTCATGTTGCCAGGCTAACTGCAGGAGAATGGTATTTCACAGAAATAGATGTAAAATAAGTTTTTCCTCGACATTCATGCAGTCAGTAACATTGTAAGGGCCACTTCAGTTTGACATTGAAAGCTCCATATCTCCTCCTGTCTCAGGAGCTGTAAAAAGGGGTATTTCAGTGGATACAGCGCAGGCTCCAGTAATTTCAGGTTAAAAATCTCAGCAAGTCACATGCCTGATTCTGGTGATTATTTTGTCTCTGGTTTGGCCACAGGACAGGTTTTTGGGACCCTTAGACATACCACATAAGAGATGCCCATTTTTTGGTTTCTCGTGTGAAGGAGCTCCTGGCTCAGATCTTTGAGTCTTTCTAGTCAGTCATACTTATTTATCCGTCACTGTGGGGTGCAGGCTGGCACTAAGCAACTCACCTTAATCTATTCGTCAGCTGCCAGGCAGGCTCCAGAAAAGGCAAAGAGAACCAGCAAACAATAATTTCAGAGCAAGTTTGAAGAAGGCATCTGAGAAACTTCCATTTTTAGAGGACATCAAGGCAACGCTGGCTGACAGCACAAGTGTGGCTCTGAGCTGCAGTGGATGGGTTCTATGTTCTCATCTCCTGAAAAAGATTTCTTCAGACGATGTGCAAGTGGTAAAGAAGCCAAAAGAAACAAAACTGTAGTTTGGAAGTGCAATCACAGACACAACGAAGAATAAAGTATAGTAGTTTTGAATAATCTTCCTCCAGAAGCATAGCTACTCCCTGCAAGAAAGAATGAAAATAGCCACACAGAGACTAGATAAGGCAGAAAACTGTGGGAATACTTAACCAGTGATTTGGGATTTTATATGAAGGACAAAGAACAGACTGTAGGGAAAGATAGTGAGTGCATCCCTGTCAAGAAAGTTGTAGAAACTATCTTCACAGAGGTAGTCGATCAAATTGAGCAGGAACAAGACATTATATATGATCTTATAAGGTTCCTCCTGTCCTATGAACAGAAGTTGTCAGAAAATTCTGCATAGGTAAACACTGACTAGGTAAATGGTGTGAAGGTCTTGGTGGTAGTTCCAGATCGTGTTGTTGAGAACAACATTACAGAAGCATCCACTCACACAAAGGGATGAAATGATTTAATTGCCTATGCACTTCTGCTAGAAGTCGGATAATAAATGAGAGGAATTAGAATTGCTGATTTATGAGCATAAATTTGACTTGGTTGATATTACTGGGAAAGCTCACATGATCAGAATGTAAAAATGAATAGCTACAACCCAACTCAGAGAGCTCAAGTGGGCAAAAAAAGAAAGGGCATGGTACATTGTCTCAAAATCTCATGACCTCTACAAGTCTGTGCAAATTAGACAAAAAAAGATTTTGACTGCCAGTAGATCTATGTTCTTGCAAACAAACTAGAAGGCAGTGAGCTATTTGGTGCCTGCTACGCACCACTAAAACACCATAAAAAACAGGATGACCAGCTTCTTTAAAGACTTATTTATCATGTGTTGGTAAAAAAAAGCTGTGTTAACATATGGGACTTCAAACTGAATGGCATATGCTGGTGTTCTCAGGCTACTAGCATTAAAAAGTCCTCAGAATTTAAAAAATTACAGGCAGCCAATTTCCTAACTCAACCCAGCTTGGGGTAGGCAGCCTAATGACAGATACAGAGAAACCGATCCCAGATGTAAAAATTAATGGTCACTCAAATGCCAGTGATTATGACTCAATCATATTTGTTGTCAACATATAGAATCAAGTCCAAAGTAATGTGTGTGTTTATGGAGCCTCTAGTATGTACATTCACAAATATAACTGCTGTAGAAAAAAATCATTATCACAATGCTGAAATAATTATGAGCAATATCAGCTACATAGAAACCTTTTCACGGTAATCAGAAAAGTCTTAAGAATATGTTCCTAGATTTCAAAAGCCACAATTCTACTACCAAGAAAGAAACTGACAGTATTTAAGAATTACTTTTAGTGTAAAAGTAGACATAGAAAGAAAACACATTTATTTCAACACAAAGAACTAATGATATCAAGGAAAACTGATAATAACAATTATAAACCAAAAGCTAATAACTGTTGGAAGCTGACAAAGGGAGCCAGAAAGGAAAAAAAGATAAATCAATGAGGAAAGGATATGCTTTTAAAACCATATTGAGAACAAAAATGTTGTCATCTGTTTTTGGAAGAAAATAGCAAGAATGTAATAACAATGAGAAAACATATAAGAATTCAATGAATACCTGTCTTCCATATTTGGGAAATAGATTTTATTTGCATTTTGTCTAAAAATAATGAATCACATTCAATCTTAATTGGCAATGAGCCAATGGAGTTTAAAACAGCAGCTAGAAAAGAGAGATATTTTGAAGTCAGTCAGTTCGAAAATATACATCAAGAATTTTCAAAGAACAGGCATGGAAACTCTCCACCCCAGAAGGGTGCAATGAGACTTAAGAGAGGGCAAAAGCAAAGTGACATTTCTCCAAGATTCGAACCAAGTAGATATGGTCATCCAGGTGCTGCAAGGCCTATCAGTTTGGCGTCAGGCAAGGTAATGGGACAGTTAATCCAAGAATTATCTATTGCAATAGAAAAGCAGCAGATACAAATATCTTCCAGCAGTGTGGATTTACAGAAAATAGATTTCATCATTGGTTTTTTCAACTGAGATTACAGACCAGGTTGATGAGGATGAAAATGTTAGTATGCTGCACTTAGATTCTTGCAAGGCATGCAATCAGTTTCTCAATACTTTTTTGACTCAGTAGGTAGAATGTTACAAACTATACAAGGCACAAATTAAAAATGGATTAAAACTGACACCTTAGATTAAAAACTGTAACTGTGAACAGAACTCTGAAAATTGAGAAGGAATACTTTGAACTGGGCCAGCAGCACCGGTACTTGGTCTTGTACTACTTAACATTTTAAATCAATGATTAAAAAAAAATAAACACAGAATAAAATCATTGTTAATAAAAGCTGCAGGTGACAGGGAGAC
This sequence comes from Cuculus canorus, assembly GCF_017976375.1. Classification (NCBI taxonomy): domain Eukaryota; kingdom Metazoa; phylum Chordata; class Aves; order Cuculiformes; family Cuculidae; genus Cuculus; species Cuculus canorus. The sequence continues at coordinate 79,390,878 of NC_071403.1, forward strand.
TGCAGGAGAGCTAGATCAAAGAGCACACAAAGCACTCTGAACCATTTGGCAAACTATAAAACAAACAATATGCACCTTGACACAACACTGTCGTCCAGACAGGATTGAAGAGTGCCAACCACACCATAAGACCACCACTCCTACGCTGAGAAATGCCAAAATGGTAGGTTTTATCAGATGACCATAAAGTCTCCCTACAGCCTGGTAGCCACAAAGACTAGTGCAAACCTCAGATAAACAGAGAGGAGTTTCAAGGAGAAGGAGAGAGGTTATCCTGTCTATGCCTTTCGCAAAGGTGCAGCTGCTACAGGAATACATGGACAGCCCTAAAGGCAAAAGTTCAAGTAGGAAATCGGTTAATTGTAAAGGATTCAAAGAGGAGAAAGAATGGTCAAAGCACTAGAAAACAAGCCTTGTCGGAAATAAACCTCTGTCCCTACAGCTTATCAAAGTAAAGGTGTCAAAGGGTCTCTATCACAGTTTATGGTGACACAGATCACAAAAATAAGTACTATGGGACACTTCCCTCCAGGAGACGCACTTGTCAAAACACCTGGTGCTGGAAGCTGAAGCCAGAGAAAGTGCAAATTTCACAGAGAGTTAATTTATCATTGGCACTATTTACCGAAGAGCTTGTGGTGCATTTTACAGCACAGAAAAAAAAATAAAATCTCAAAAACTGCAACTGGATTGTGTTCCTAAGTTCCTTTCAAGAGACTTGAAAGGAGATAAATGCACTCAAGGACTTCTGACATGTCTTCATCTTTTTCCACAGTTGATGACTCGTATCCCTAACTTTCTTCTGGAGCCTTCCCCATGTTTCACACATAATATTTGCCAGAATATTTATCTCCTCCTTCTCTATTTTACTTACCACTTTCTTCTCACCTAAAAGCTGCAAAACATATTTATTTGGTTACTGCCATGTAGACTACCATTTATTTCACATCCCTGCAGCACTAATTTTCAGAGACAGATTTCACTTATTTCTGTTCTTCAGAATAAATGGTGAGAAATGGCTAATTTGCTACATCACAACATTTTAGGAGGTGAAGATGATGGGAAAAACCCCCACCTGCTGCCTGAAAAGCTAGGATATAAACCCAGTCTTCCAATTATTAAGGGACTTGTCTAGACACAAGGGGAGGGGGTACCATAGTGCTTAAAATTAAGCACCTGCGTATATTTTAGCAAGATCAGGGATTACAGAATTAGGAGAGGGCTTACCAATCTTAATTACAACAAGCCATAATCTCCCAATTCTTTTTTTTCCCAAGAAACAGCTAATATCTATTTTGCATACGTGTAACAAAACAGCCTTTTGCAGCTATCTTCCAGAAAATGGAAAATAATGCATTTTCCCCTGTTCCCCACGTTCCGCTGATATTTTGTGCCAGACTCAAACTGACAGAATTTGTCAGATACCAACTGGAGATGCTACCAGTTTCCAAATCAGGCATTACGTGGGCCAACCAGTGGTCTGAAATCTACTGTAAACAGTCCCTAAGCAAGAAGCCAATATGGTAATTTGGGGAAGTGAGTTAATACATTGGTTTCCGGTAGCAAGTCAGACCCCAGGCAAAGAAATACACTTAGAGGGAATTCGGCGTGACACCGAAATCAGGATGGTTGAGAGCAATTTCCTCTCTGGGGAAGGAAAACCAGCAGTGCAGAAGTGTCACTTCAAGCTTGAACAAGTTTCTACCAGCAGAACTTGTCAGGACACTGTCAGGCGAGAACTGACAGCCATAAATCAGTATACTTCCAAATAAACCTCGAGCACACTTGCTTTATAGGGAGAGGGTTTCCCAGTGACACCAGCCATCTAATGCTCCCTTACCCTAATAACTGGATAATGAAAATAAATCTGAGCAAGTATTCAGGAATGTTCTCTTACCCCGCATTGTTACACTGAGCTGGAGTAACGCCAGCACCAGGTTTTTTGTTGTTGTTTTTCTTCTAGAAAGGTTTTGCTCTGCAACCAATTTTGTTTCGTTAAAACAAACAGAGAGGCGCTTGCTATTGATCTCCTTATTAAATAGTTCTGGTAAACATTTTGACTAGCTCTGCAAACTTAATACAGATGTTCGTTCTGCACAGATCACTACCGACAGCTGATACAGGGAGTTAATGCGTGTCCATGGCAGGGGAAGACAGCACTGCAGACAGAGCTCAAAAGAGTGGGAGCTGCAAAAATAAACAGCTTTCTAGCAGTTACAGTGTTGGCCTGTGCAAATATAATACCTATGTTTTCAGGCGTGCATGAGTGCCTTCATGCCACAGGTGTGAGGGAAGAGGGGAGATTTCCGCTTCTGCACGTAGATGCTGCACAGAGCAGCATTAAGCAGAAGAAAGCCCCTCAGCATGCATTCGCCTACCACTGCCCTGATAAAAGGAGCTCCATACAAGGGACTAAATATGTCAGGGCTCTGTTCAGCAGAAATTCAATTTCTGGAGGTGCCAGGAGCGGAGGATCTGCAGGATTCCATGCTTTGGCAACAAAAGAGGCTAAACCTGATTCACAAGATACAATAAAATAACATAAAAAAAATTTAAAAGTGCCTTTCTGTTTGCTCCCAAAGGTCTCTCACAACAGGTATCAGTGCCCAGCTGCTGCAGCAAACCAGCCTCCCTCTGCCTGCTGTTATGCTGAAGTTCCCCTCCACCCAAGTGGTGTTATTGGAGCTGAAAAGATCAGCCTTCAGTGAAAAAAGTTGGATTTGTAAATTTGGTTTGGAAATGGTTTTATTCCTTAGCACACTGTCTGCAGCAGGTTCTAACTGAGGAACCACCATAGCTTCACTGTGCTTGGAGTGGGGGTATCATGGTGCCAGCACTCAGTCGATGTGGGGCAGTCCTAGAAGCCATCCTTTTTCATAGAATCATAGAATCACCAGGTTAGAAAGGACCCACTGGATCATCGAGTCTTAACTATTCCTAACAACCCCTAAACTATGCCTCTCAGCACTTCATTCACCCATCCCTTAAACACCTCCAGGGAAAGTGACTCAACCACCTCCCTGGGCAGCCTGTTCCAGTGCTCAATGACCCTTTCCATGATTTTTTTTTTTCTGATGTCCAGCCTGAATCTTCCCTGGTGGAGCTTGAGGCCATTCCCCCTTGTCCTATTCCCTGTCACGTGGGAGAAGAGGCCAGCTCCCTCCTCTCCACAACCTCCTTTCGGGTAGTTGTAGAGAGTAATAAGGTCTCCCCTCAGCCTCCTCTTCTCCAGGCTAAACAACCCCAGCTCTCTCAGCCACTCCTCAGAAGACTTGTTCTCCAGCCCCCTCACCAGCTTCGTTGCTCTTCTCTGGACACGCTCCAGAGCCTCAACGTCCTTCTTGTGGTGAGGGGCCCAGAACTGAACACAGGACTCAAGGTGCGGTCTCACCAGTGCCGAGTGCAGAGGGAGAATAACCTCCCTGGACCTACTGTCCACGCTGTTTCTGATGCAAGCCAAGATGCCATTGGCCTTCTTGGCCACCTGGGCACACTGCTGGCTCATGTTCAGTCCGCTGTCAACCTACACCCCCAGGTAGTTCTCCTCTAGGCAGATTTCTAGCCAGACTTCTCCTAGTCTGTAGCACTGCATAGGGTTGCTGTGCCCTTGTTTTCCTGGATGGCTCCCCAAATAACCAGGATGGACCATCTCTTGCCCTCTAAAGTTTTCTGTGGCCATACCAGCTGTGGGTGCCTGGGGCATCAGACTGTGCTGTGAGGAGAGGCTGGAGTTGCCCTGTTCTAGCGATGGCTGATTCCAGCCAGTTCTGCCTGGTTCCAGCAGACTCAGGCCATGGCATGGCATGGCCTTTCAACCACGCTGGAGGCACCTCAAAGGAAGCAGGGTTTTAAAAGGGCAAAATACTGCCCAGGAGAAAGGAGTGAAGGGAGAAAACAAAGTGTGAAGGGGAAAAAAAGAAAGTGTGAGGAGGAAAAAGGAAACATGAGGAAGGAAAGGAAGCATTTGGGGAAGAAAGGAAGCGTGAAGGGAAAAGTATGAGGAGCAGCCCTGAGGGGAGAGTAGGAGGAAGAGGAGATCACTGCAGTGCTCCACACCCAGAGCAGAGACCACCATGGTGGGGCTGGGGGAAGGTGTGCAGAGGAAGGAGCAGCAGAGAGGGGCTGTTGGGGGGAATGATCAGCTCCTGATTCCTCTTCCCTCTGAGCCGCTCAAGGCAGGTCATGAGCGCTAAAGGGGTGAAGCCTGGGAAAAAGCAGGGGTCTGGGGAGGGAAGGTGTTGTTTTAATTTGCCTTTATTTTTCACTATTCCAACCTACTGCAATCAGCAATAAATTCATTTTCCCCAAGTCAAATCTGCTTTGCCCATGGTGTTAATTGGCAAGGGATCACCCCTGTCCCAAAAGCTTTTCTATCTTATGTCCCCCTTCGCTGTCCTGCTGTGGAAAGGGAGTGAGGGCATGGCTAGGTGGGCCTCTGCCAGCTGGCCAAGGTCAGTCTATGACTGCTCACCAGAAGTTAGGATTACCAAGCTTTGGCAGCCGTGTCAGGGACAGAGGCAAGATTTTGAAAGACCAGTACATTAGCGACAAGAAGACGAATGGAAAAGAGTTGAAAATGACAACTGAAAAATTGGGGACTTCATGAGATCCAGAGAAAACACTCTCAGCTCCCACGGAGCATCGCCCTTGAGTGGAGTCAGGAGCCTCACCTCACAAAGGCAAGACAAGACAATTTGGCTAGCCGAGATCCTCTCATTTCTGAGAGGATTAACTTCTTCAGGGTCCAGATATTACCTGCTGATACATTTGGACCAGAATTTGGGAAAGGGAAATGCAATCTGACGTATCTCTTAGGCTAAGGCTCTGCACCCTTCACAAAGAAACCTGTTGCTGATTTCTTTGAGCTTGTCAGACCTCCAAGCACGTACACCAAGAAATTTAAATGGAGAATAATACATAGGCAGTGATGAAAAGTAAACACTTGAAAAATAACTTTCCAGGTGCACATTCTTGCTAAGCTTCATAAAACTTTCTGAACATACACATATTTGTACAAATAACTGAAGATTATCTCAAATAACAGAGCTGGTTAAAATAGCCTTGCAAAGAACTGAAGAGCAAAGCCCTACTCATTCATGAATATATTTATGCATTTGTTTATTGCTATGCAGCCAGCTTTAAACCCTACCCAGCAGGGGAGAAACTATATACCTTATGCCTATGGGCCTCGCAATGCTTCCAGTGGGGATGGATAAACTTCAAAAAACTTTGGCATTCAGATCCAGTTTCTCTGCTTATCTGCTGCTAATCCAAACTCTCCCAACATATCAAAAATGTTGAATCGGGCAGGAAACCACACGAGAACAGGTTTTCCTACAGGATTTCTGGCATTTCTACATTAGATTCCAGATGGAAACACCCATGAGAACAGCTTCTATCCTGGTATTTTTGGCACATTCAGTTCCAATCCTATCCGGAAACCTGAATTGGGAAGGGAAAGAAAAAAGAAAAACCCACACAAAACAAAAAGCACCAGACATTTGCCCCAGTATTTCAGAACCTGAAGAAAGGTTTCTCATTTGAGCTGGGTTTTAATATTAGGAAGCAGGAGACAATGTTATCGGTTTTATCTTCTTCATCTGTCCTTACTCCCAGTTTCATGCATCCCAAAAAAGAAATACCAGAGTGTTCAACTAGCAAAACTAGAAATCACTATTCACCATCAAATAAGCATAGATACTGCCCTAAAAAGATTTGGGCTTCAGCCAAATTACTTGCCTCCTTTCTATACACAAATAAATGTCAGATACCAAAACATAAAAGCATCCATTGAAACTTCTGAAATAAAGGATTCTAAAGGGGTTAATCCATGGCTACAACTGAAGTTAGGCTTTTTGCCAGTCAGAGTAGATTTCGCTAAAAGGTGAATGAATTCTCTACATTTCCTGCAGTCCATTTTTGTTCATTTATTCAGCTTTGCTACTCTCTCTAGATTTGGCGGCTCCTTCCAAAGGCAATAAATTCAGCAACAGCAACTTTGAGTAGAACCTTTCCAAAATTATATTCAGCCCTATTCAGTGATTTTGGGGATTATTTAGTATCAGCCTTTTCTTATACCTTTATTGTCATTGAAAGTGTATGTATTTTGTTCTTGATATTGTCTGATTCTTTCTCTCCAGCCTCCTAGCCCTGCCCCTTGCTTTTAGCAGTGCTGCCCAAACTGCGAGAAAACAGAAACAGTGTTCAAGATTGCAACATCATTTGGTTCATTCACAGCTCACCTCAATATTCTAACCCTTTGTGGCTTAAAGATGAACAGTATGTAAATCTACAGCAAAGAAACTGAAGAAAAACAAAATAACTGATAATTTGACTCAAATAGCCCATTTCAAGCTGTGTCCAGAAGTCTCCAAAACCTCTAAATGATCCAAAATCTCTTTTCTTAAAGTCCTGTGGATGCACATTCACATACTGTCGAATTCTGCCACCTTTGTACCTTTCTCTGTCAATAACGCTTTTGAGGAAGGCAGCACTCTTCAATAACAAACAAGGAAACAGCACCAGGCCCTCCCTTCTTACTCCCCAGCCATTGACTGGTGTGAGCTGGAAATTGTACCTTTGACCTCCTCTTGAAGTACAGAGGACCTGCTTGCGTTTGTTTTTAAATTTCCTTTATTTTCCCCTAAAGAAATGCTGCTGTATCTAGTCACATATACATCAGTTCCCTCTACTGGCAGTATTAATTAACCTATTCTTTTAGTTCACCAGGTGATCTGTGGGTTTGGAAAGGAAGATGTACTCTGTTTGGTGGGAATACACAGGGCCATTACCTGTAGGGTCTTATGCTCTTGTGCATTACAGCAGAAACATTAGTGTGTTGGTTCTTACTAGTGTAGTAGTTCTTCTCTTTAGCCTTTTAAGTCTCGCTTTCCATGCTATGGTCCAGGGCAGATACCTATCATTACCTTAACGTATTTTTGTCCTTAACTGTGGCAAGTGGAAAACTGAAGAACAGTGTCTCCTGCAGCAGCTCAGGCAAACATGAACTACAGCACTTGAGCTCTCTATTTTGTGGCTAAGGAGGGCCTACAGCCTCTCCTCAACTGGGGCAAACCTCTTAAGGGGATGGATGGTCTGCCCTTTCACTCCTTCATTTACCCAGAGGCTTGTCTAAAGCGACGGTGATTCAAAACATGGTTAAAATCATTTAGCCTTTCTTTTTTTTCTCTAGTTAAATTAGAAACACCAACAGCTACCCCAAAAACAACACGATAAAATATTTCCCCTTCGGACCACAGCTGTCAGTATTTAGCAAAAATAGCAAAAGTATTTCAATTTTCTGAGCAAATCATGGGTAGTACTATTTCATAGCTGTCTGCAGTTTTCCCAGTACTTTCAGTAGCAATGTTTGAGATTCAAAACCATTGCTTAAAATCTCCATTTAGGACAAAGCCAAATAGATCTTCACAAGCTTAGTGGCCAATAAAACTATTCCTGGAAATAGAGTTTTCTAGTACAAGTAGGAGTGGAAAGACAATGTAGAAATTGGTGGGAAAACCAGTAATGGCCTCATGCACTTGCATTTGCATATGTAAATATGGGACCATAAAGTTTAAGACCTATTCAGCACCTCAGTTTAAACATGTGTCCCTCTTCTAACTGGCATGGGTAAGATGCCCTTAATGCACAGAGTTTCTTGGAATTTTCATAAAGTGATCTTATTGGGGATTTTCGTTTCTTTTTTTAATCTAGGTCATATTTCTAAAAGAGATTGTACAAAAAAAAAAGTTGTATTTGACCCTGCTGTTCTAATTAAATACATTACAGGACTTGCAGTTGTATTTAGAGTAGAAAAAGGCATTCTTGCTCACGCTGCTGCACAAGTTCTTGTTTGAGGAATAAAATTGTTTATTTCTGAACTTTCCAGGAGCTTTTACAGACTGATCAAGTGTCAAGAAATGGTAGTTGACTCAAAGGTAACATAGATATTGCCTCAAAATATCTTTAGGACCTGAATCAAATCTTGAGATACTTTGAAACTGTGGCAGTATAATGAAAATACATTTCTTTCTTTGTACTATCCTTCATAATGGGGAGCTTTACTTTTCCTTTCCAGCATCTATGATGTACATTGTACTATCAAGGCATTTCAAGGGACCATTTACCTGAATACAATTAGTGTGTGAGGTGTCTGAGAGCCAACCTGGATTTATGCTTCCTGGTCCTTGTAATAAGTGAATAGATTTATTCTTTTCTCCCATCAAAATAAAAGTCAGAAAGTTCTTTGATTGTTCAATAAGGGAGAAAAACATCCTTTTTCAAATGAAACAAATGGCTATGGGCTAGGGTTTAGTGTTGTTGGAAGCTCTGAGCCCCCCAGCTCCAGGAGCAATGCATGCAAGGACACGCATGCCCACAGGGTATGCCCCACCATCTCTCCCAACAACAGGGAGGGCTTGTTCACTACCTGGTTTTGTTTGTCCACTGAAACAGGGAAAGCCCTTGAGGTGACAGAGTGATCTTCGCAAAGCACAGTCGAGACCCTGCTGCAAAAGCAGCTTTTTGGGGGAAGAATGTTACTACCTTTAAAAAAAAATAAGGTTGTGGCACTTTGCCTAAATCATACTTGCCCTTCGTACTTCATGGATTCTGAAAATCCTAGTGCAGTCCAACTCTTCGGAACTGCTGTGCTGAAATTTTTATACATGCACCCGGGCTCATCTGGATTCCTATTACAGGCTGGGTATGTGGCATAAATATCCCAAATTCAGCCTATCTGGGGCACATTAGATTAGCTCCTGCACTCATGCACACAGGTGCCCACACATATAAATTTCTGAAAAATTCTTCTAAGAAATAGCAAACCTTTTAAGATAACACACTTCCCAAACTATGATATCAATTCCTGCTTCCTACTTTCTTTTCATGGTGGCCGACTAACGTGATGTCTAACATGTGTCTACTCGAGGCAATATCTTTTTGATATCATGCAGTGGAAATGGCAGAATCTGGCTCTTCAGTGACCATGACATCCAAAAACTGGATGCAGAAATTCACCTCTCTTTCATAGGTTAAATGAATATTCTGTGAGTATCGATTGTTCAGTTCTTCCAGTGGAAGACGAATGTGATCGGCATTGATAATCAGAAAAAATATCATCTACATACCTCTCATATGCAGATGGTGGTTGTTCAATACCAGTCAGCAGTACAGCTTCCTGGTGTGACAGGAAAATATCTGCAGCAATTGAGGATTAACAGAGGCCATTGCTACATCAGTGTTTTGTTTGTAATATTTTCCATTCTACCAGAAATAACTGGTCGCACATTTCTGTGTCTGACATTAAAATTCACCATTGAAATCTCGCTTGGTAATAATAGTGCCCCTGCAAGAATCTCTACAAACACACTAGACTCCAAATTAAAGAGCAAGTGTATTGTTAGAGTTTTCATGGATCTTTTTTGAATTAGTGCTAGGTGAACAATAAATAAAATTCCAGTAGAAGTTCCCCAAGCTGATATGCATTCAAGGTATTATCTTCGCTCTGTACTGTATGCGCTTCTGGGTGAAAAAATTCTAATTGCGCTTCCATTCAAAAATCAACCGTGGGAATAAGGAATCATGCTCATTTTATGCACAGCAGCCTAAAGGCCTTATCCTTAAAACAAATTACAGCGCCTCCTATGCAACTCTCACTCTGAAGCTAATTCTAAGCCTAAAGCAAAACTCCAAAATTAAACTTTAATCTGTGATCTAAACAATTTTGTGTTTGTGATCAATCTTGGTGGGGTGGATTTTAATATATATATATGTGTGTGTGCATGTATGTGTGTATATATGAAAAATATAAAACACTAAGGTAATTGTTATCACAGATGAAGACAGAACATTAAGTACTCTGCTCAGTAAGATCAAGATAAAATACATACAGCAAAGGCAAGGAATAAAGCTGTTAAGCCCATAGTCCTATATGTAACAGAGTCCTGAACTTGCAACCAGTAAAAGCTTAAATTCCACCACATGTATCACATTTACTACATTCTACCAAAGAAATAGGCAGGCTGCCATGCCATTAAAGCAATTACTCTTACCCTCTCAGATATGTAGAAATTCGATTGTACTCCTTGAAATCATATGCTGGAGGAAGTAGGGAACAAAAAGAGGGAGTATGAGGAGGAGAGAAGGAAAGGCATCAATTCCTCCCAGAAAACAAAATCAATGCCTTGGCACAGAAAAGCTTTGGGCCAGCAAGAGTTAAAGGAGTTCGAAGTGTATGGTCTGTCTCTCCCCAGCTTGGTGCAGTGACTCTGCATCCTGCAGGAACCTGTTCAGATGCTCTGATAAGTCAGACAGAATTCATGGGAGATTACCACACAGCTCCTGCCAAGCTGTGCTGCGGCGCGGGTAATAGATATGCTCCAGTACTAAATCCTAAAAGGCCCTGCTACATCTGTCAAGCATGCCCTGGAAAAGCACCCTCAGTTCAGATGTTATCACTGCTCTGCCTGCATCAGAAGATTTAGTGTCCACCCTGGAGGTTGCTTTTGCCACACAGTTTTCAGGGGCAAAACAACAAGGAAGAAAGATGAGAGAAAAAAAGGCAAATTATTCTTGCTTAAAGCAAAAGGAATAAAGTGATGTGCTTGCAGACTAGTTCAGCTTCTCACCCTGCATCCAGAAGGTCCCAAGTCCCACATTAAGATCGTACTGATGTTCTAAGCTGATTAGCTCGGACGTGTTCGGCTTCCTGGACTGTGACACCATGAAGATGATCTTCTATAGAGTGACTCTTTCCCAAGGAAAGCTGAACAACAAACCCAGCGGGGGGCCACAAGCAGTGGATAGAAGATGCCTGCCTTTGATAATTAACTTTAAAACTGGTTCTGGAAAAGCTGCTCTGACATAAAATGAACTTCACAGCACACTGCTCATGAAACAATTGCTGCTCCTACCATTAACCACATAAGCAGGAATTTGGTCAAAAATGGTTCTAATGTTATTTATCATTTTATGCCAAACATAAAAACATGTACACAATGCATATAACGTATACTTCTATAACATATATAAATAAACACCCCCCAAAAAAACACCTTGGAAACAACTACTTTCTTAATATACTCCAAAACAGACCCATGCATTTTAACCATCTGTCTCCTTATTCAAATCTGCAGGTACTATCAACATACGGCAGCTCCTCTTTTCACTAGATGCACCCTTAGAGTTCAAGGGAGAAAAGCTACAATTTCCTGACCTAGCATATTGCATTTTAA